>NW_020954560.1:5740062-5767050 GCF_900497805.2 Vombatus ursinus | reverse complement strand
ACATCTGTACAACAACAACAACAACAATAACAACAACACTTATTGTAACTATTTCACACAGCAACTATCAGAAAAAAATACTTTATGGGAAACCTTAAAGTACTAAACTCTCAAGTGACTGATACCATTTCCTCTCTTCAGAGAATTGGGGTGGGGTGGGGGATGGTGGTAGGAGAAGAGAAGGGGAGAAAAGATGGTGTTAATTGAAATAGGATTGGAGAAGGGGCATTCAAAGGAGGGAAAAGGCAGAGAAAGAGTATGCTGGTATTGCCCACAACAAATTTCTCCCATTTCAAAATTTCAGTGAGGATTGGTCCCATACAAGCGATAATAACCACAGAAGTTCTGAGAAGGCAGAGTTAAGGCAGTATACTAGAATGATAATAATAGTTAATATTTATATAGTGCTTTAAGGTTTGCCAGCCCTGTTAGACATATCGACACATCATGAACCATGTGATCCTCACAGTAACCTTATGAGGTAGGTGCTGTTATTATCCCCATTTTACAGATGGGGAAACTGAGTCTGAGAGAGGTTAAGTAACTAACCCAGGGTCACACAAGTTACACAGCACACTGTATGAAGCAGTATTTAAGGCCAAGTCTTCCTGACCCTAAGTCCAGCACCCACTGCTGCTATAGGCCAAGTAGACTTTGGAGAATGTGTTTTAAGCTGCAAAGGTTGGGTAGGAAATATTGCAGACAGGCCAAGAGGAGAGATGGAGGGCAATTTGGGTAAATCCACTCCCAAGTAATATTTTTTGGGTAGTGGAAGCCTAAGATGGTGTGTCATAATTTTTAAATTGGTAGAGAAGCCAAAAACTAATTTTTTTTGTTTTAGCTATATTTAGGCACTAATTATTCACAGAAAAGCCAAGCTCCATTTATTAATGTCAGTGTATAGATTAGCAATGATCTGGCAGAAGGGCCATCCCTCTGTAAATGTGGAACTTGTCATGGGGATTAATGGGTAGAGAGCAAGATGTCTGCAGCAATGTTTGGCCATTCAAAGCCATTACAGGTCCAGACACAGTCAGGGCTGGGCACGTTCCCATGATTCTTTGCCCCTTGGCAGATGATCGGGCCCCTGCTCCCTCCTCCCTGACCCATTTCCCCCTCCTCACACAGATTCCCCCACAACGGAGCAATAGGGACAAGTTACTCACAGGTCACCTGGCAAATGCCCAATTGCCCTTTGAAGGAGTCTGACCACGAAGCCAGACAGTAGTGCATTTTATAGCATGGCTTGAAGGACCAGCTTTGACTGCCTAGGAAGCCCCTAGCAGGAGTATTATTCCCAAATGAATGGTCAGGGATCCTCAAACTCTGATGAGAAGGGTCCCTTGACCTTTGCTGTAGGTAACTTTCATAGAGTCATTTTTGACTTTCCGTGACCCTGTTTGGGTTTTTCTTGGCAGAGATACGCAACGGTTTGCCATTTCCTTCTCTAGCTCATTCTACAGATGAGGAAACTGAGGCAAACAGGGTTAAGTGACTTGCCCAGGGTCACATGGCTAGAAGGTGTCTGAAACCAGATTTGAACTCAAGTCTTCCCGACTCCAGGCCCAGCACTCTATCCACTGCACAAACTAACTGCCCCAATAGATTAGGGAAGGTGCTCAGAAGGTATTATCGAGGATACAGCTGATGATGACCTTGAATCATCATCACCTGCCCCTTCAATGGAATCGTTGCCTAATATCCAGGTGATTTTCAGCCCAATACAATTCAATAAACAACCAAGACCACTCGGTATAGAGGAATACAAGCCCAGACAAGCAGGAAAAGTGACTCAAATAGGGTACCCACAGAAGTGCACTGTCTCACTGGGCACTACAGAGGTGTATAAATGGATACACTCTGATGTGGCACAGATAGTCAGTCAACAAGCATTTATTAAGTGCCAGGAACTGTGCTAAGTGTGCTGGGAATATAAATACAAGTAAACAAACAAACAACCAAAATAGTCCCTGCCCTCGAAGAGCTTACATTCTAATGGAGTGGGGGAGGGGAAGACATCACAGAAAAGAAAGCTGAAGGAGGGGTGTACAAAGGGGAATTTGTGGGGGGGGGGGGAGAGGAAGGTACCCAGGTTGGACCATGATGGAGAAATCTCTATCACAGCCTAGTGAGAAGTGAAGTTGTAACCATTATTCTATAAGTATGAATTACTATTGCTTGTTAAAGTAAAAACACTATATTATAGTGAGGATAGGTGTACGTTTAATGTCCTCCTTCATTTCCAGTTTTTCCTTTTATTTGTCCTGCTTGGCAAAGTCATCTCTTCTCAGTGATATGGGACAGTTTGATTGGACTCAGTCTCACGCTCCTGTTTATCCACACCTTGATCTGCCTCTCAGATAATGACACTAGGTGATGTTTATAGCGACATGTTTGGCTTACAAAGCCTCCAAATTCATGATGTTATCTGAGCCTAACTACAACTTTGTGAGACATCATTATCTGCATTTTACAGGTGAGAAAATGGAGGCAATGGACAGTTAGGTGGCTTCATTTAATCCCAACAGTCCTGCAAGATAGGGAGTGCAATTATTATCCCCTTTTTATAGAAGAGGAAACTTAGATGGTTTTTCCCACAGTCGATTACTAGTAAAGGAAGAACCCAGATTAAAATGGAGGTCTTTTGACTCCAGATCCGGTGTTTTTTCCACTACATTGCCCCATCACTGCCTCTCAGTTGGCTTGGGTTCCCTTTCCCCTCCACCCTACACAACGTTAGATCTCTCATCCAAACCACAAAATCATAGAGTTGGAAGAATCTTTGAGGTCATCTAGTCCAACCCATAAGTCAATGGGAATCCTGTCTATAATATACAAGGAGTCATCAGGCCTCTATCTGAAGGCCTCCTAGGAGGAGAAACCCATTACTTCCCAAGGCAGCCTCCCACAGGCTCACAGAATGACAGCCAACCATTTAGAAAACTTGGTTCCATTCAACAGTATTCCCAGCTGTCTTCATGGTCCCTCAGCTGCCCCACATCAGCAGCTGGCCATCAATCTTGGGATCTGCCGTTTGTCAGTCTCTGTGGCAAGTTGCCCAGCTGGACTTCTGCAGTGTTCCTGCAGGAGTGTCTGACAGGTGGCTCTAGTCTCTGCTGAGATGGGCCACCACACTGGGACTTTGTACCCTTTGTGTTACTGAGCTCATGAGCCCAGGCTCCTTTTGACTAAGCATTTAAGTCTATTAGCTAACACCACTTACTGACTTCAGGGCCTGGAAAGTTAAGAAATAATTACTTCCCCTTTTTTCTTCCTTGACTGGAGTAAGAAAGGATATTTGGTTAGCTGGTATCAATGACTTGGATCCATTTGTGAACTGGAGTCAGGAAAACCTGAGTTCCAATTCTGACTCTAACATTTCTTGGCTGTGTGATCCTGGGCTTTACAAATACTATCTCAGTTGATTCTTACAACAACTCTAGGAAGTAGGTGCTGTTATTGCCCCCATTTTACAGCTGAGGAAACTGAGGCAGACTGGGTTAAGTGACTTGCCCAGAGTCACACATCTAGTAGGTATCTGAGGCCAGATTTTAGCACAGATCTTCCAGGACTTCCTTGAGCTTTCTGAGCAGTGGTTTCAGTTTCCTCAACAGTAAAATGGGAAAAATGATACCTTTAGTATCTATTTCATAGCCTTGTTGTGGGGATCAAGTGACATAATAGATATGAAATGCTTTGAAACTTTTGAAGTGCAATAAAAATGTAAGTGACTATCATCCCATGGACATAAACAAGCTGTTCTTGAAATTATGTTCAGTCAACTTGGAAATATAATAGTAGATAGCATCTGTATAGTGCTTTAAGGTTTGCAGAATGATGCACATAGTTATTTCAACTGATTTTCACAATAACCCTGGAAATCAGGTGCTGTTATTACTCTAATTTTTCAGGTGAAAACTGAGGCAGATAGAGCTTAAATGACTAGGTGACTTATAGGATCACAAAACTAATGGCTGAGGCAGAATTTGAACTCAGGTCTTTCTGCCCCAAAATTCAGCACTCTTATTCGCTGTGCTTTACATCATAAATGGTACGGATTGGAAGTATGTGACCATCTCCAATGCTAGAAAAACAATTCAAAGCAGAATCTCTCCTTAGAATAGACACGTTCCATCATTTTATCATGCAAAGGATAATATTTGTATTTCTTTCTTCAAATATATCAAAACTCCTCCCTGGGAGATGATTGGAGAGGTAATACACATTTATTAAGTACTTACTATGTGCCAGGCACTGTGTAAAGTGCTTTACAAATATTATCTTGTTTGATCCTCACAACAACCCCAGGAAGCAGGTGCAATTATTATTTTCATTTTACAGCAGAGGAAACTGGGGCAGAAGTTAAGTGACTTGCCCAGGGTCACACAGCTAGTAAGTATCTGAGGATGGATTTGAACTCAGGCCTTCCTGACCCCAGGCTCAGCTGTCTATTCACTGCATCACCAAGTTGCTCCTAAGCACCACTAAGGCCCTTGCTCATTCAATTTGACCTAGAACTATGAAAAGCTGCAATCTGAAAAGCCTATCTTGAAAAGGCTAGATGACTCCTTAAGGGGAATGTTATAGAACAGAATATTTTTGGTCATAAGTTGGGATTGAACTAGAGGATCTCTGATGCCCCTTTTGGTTCTGAGATTCTGGGCAAGGAGGTGCCAGGACTCCTCATCAAAAACATTCAGAGAAGAGAGAGCCCTAAGTAGAATGGAGGGCAAAGGCTGTCCACATTTGGTGAATCAGGGACCAATCTATGACAAATTGATGCTGTAATAGGGGAGGCAGGAAGTGTTGACATCATGTGGAACCTCTACATGCACTGGAGTGTGGGAATGATAGTATTTCCTGGATCTCTCTCCACCATTAAAGACTTTCTCTGTTTCCAACAACCCCATCCCTTCTAAGCCACAATCCCCTCCTTCTCCCTTTGAGGTCTGACATAATCAGTGATGAATATGATGAAATTGCTAACCACAAAATTCCCACTCATCCTAGTGATAGTATGACTGTGATTATGTGTTGGCCAGACAGAATGAACCCAGAATCTAATTGAACAATCCCCTAGAACTTCCTCTGCATGTGTGTATATGTGTTCAGTCGTTTCAGTCTTTGTGACCCCGTTTTTGGGGTTTTCTTGGCAAAGATATTGGAGTGGTGTGCCATTTCCTTCTCTAGCTCATTTTACAGATGAGGAAACTGAGGAAAACAAGTTTCAGTGACTTGCCTGAGGTCAAACAGCTAGTAAGTGTCTGAGGCCATACTTGAACTCATGAAGATGAGTCTTCTTATCTTCAGGCCCAGTGCTCTATCCACTGTGCCACCTTCCTGCTCCAGAACTTCTTGCATTTGGTCTAATAAAAGAATGGTACCACGGAAAGCCATTGCTTCAAACTTCAGATTTGCTCCTTACTTCCCGTGTGTCCTTGGGCAAATTACTTCACCACTATGAGCTACTGTTTATCTGCAAAAAGTCTTCCGCTTAGACAGCAGGGCTTGCCAAGGCAGGACCTTGCCACTCCATTCATTCACCTCCTAGTCTTGCTCTAGGTGCCATTCATCATCCCTGTGACTGCCTTGACTAAAGCTCCCTTCCCTGGCCATTGATTCCCTGTATGTGTTGTTTTCAATGGTATGTTTTTTCAATGTTATTTTCAAAGGGTAAATGTTTTAACAACAGTCTCTCTGAAAAATAAAATGTATGAAAGACACACCATTTAAATTTAGTTTGTATTATTAACACCACTTTCTTAGGTCTAGAAATCAGCAAAGCAATAAACAAAGTCCTGATTTGGAATGTTTGTGGATTTCTGAGGTATACATGCTCCGGAGAAAAATCCGACAATTAACTCTTTTAAGCCAGTTCAAGCTGGCTCCCATATGCCCCTGGTTCTATCCTCCTATTAAAAAATAAGTTCCTTGAGGGCAGGAACCATCTCCCTTTTATGTTTTTATCCCCAGGACCTATTACGGTTTCCACTGCTTAGTAGACATTTAACAAATGATTGTTGATTGATTGATTGATTGACAGTGGGGTTGAACTTTATGATCTCTAGACACTTTTTTATCTTCAGATCCATGAATCACAATCACAGAAATTTGAGAGTTGGAAAGGGTTTCAGCAGTCGAACATCATAGGAATCCCCACTATGATGTACCTGTCAAATGGCCGTCCATTTTCTGTTTGAAAACCTCCAAGAAAAGAGAGTTCACCACTTTTCCAGGCAGTCTATTCCACTTTTGGAAAGCTCTAATTATGATGAAATTTTTTTCCTGACATCTAACCTAGTTTTCCTTTGTCACAACTTCCCCCCATTCCTCTTAGTTCTTCTCTCTGGGGCCACACAAAAAAAGTCTAGTCCCTCTTTCACATAACAGACTTTCAGATACTAGAAGATATCAATGATGTCCCCTGTCTCCCCATGCCCACCTTCTTAGTCTTATCTCCTCTGGAATGAACCTTCCCAGGTCCTTCAACGGTATCTCCTATGACATGGTCTCAAAGCCCTTCCTATTCAGGTCACCCTCCTCTGGACACTCTCTGGCCTCCTCAACTAAACATACTGCTTGCACTTGAGCATCAGATTCCAGATGAGGTGTGACCAGACAGCTTAGAATGAAACTCTCACTTCTCTTTTCCTGCAGGCTGTCTTTGCTTGCCTTAATGTAGCCCAAGATGACATTCCTTTTTTTGACTGCCACATCACACTGCTGACATGGCTTTCCATGGTACCATTCTTTTATTAGACCAAATGCAAGAGGTTCTGGAGCAGGAAGGTGGCACAGTGGATAGAGCACTGGGCCTGAAGATAAGAAGACTCATCTTCATGAGTTCAAGTATGGCCTCAGACACTTACTAGCTGTTTGACCTCGGGCAAGTCACTGAAACTTGTTTTCCTCAGTTTCCTCATCTGTAAAATGAGCTAGAGAAGGAAATGGCACACCACTCCAATATCTTTGCCAAGAAAACCCCAAAAACGGGGTCACAAAGACTGAAACGACTGAACACATACAGTGAACTTGCAGTCCACTAAACTGCCCATGAACTCAATGTATTTCCATTGATATTTATTTAAAGAAGAACTATATTGTGCAAGGTCACAACATAGAGCTCACGGTCCTGAACAGGAGCCTGCAACATGATGTTTTATTCTACTGATTTTGATTCAAGTCAATTCAAGGAACACGTCCTATGTCCAAGATGCGGTTTAACACGCTTGGGGTTGTAAGACAAAAACAAAACAGACCTGGCCTTTAAGGAGTTAGCGTTGTAAGAGGGATATGGCACGTACCCAGATAAGCGAATATAGGATAGGTTGAGGAAGGAGTAACATTAAAAACTGGTGAGACTAGGGGAAGGCTTCATGGGGGACGTGGCCCCTGAGATGAGCCTTGAAGGAACAAAAGGTTTCCTAACTCCTGACTCTGGGCATTGCCTGGAACACTCTCCCTCCTCATCTCCATCTCTAAGTTCTCTGGCTTCCTCTGAGTCCCAGTAAAAATCATACCTTCTACAGGAAGACTTTCCTGATAACCTCTAAATTCCAATGCCTTTCCTCTATTGATTATTTCCAGCTCATCTTAAATACAGTTTGTTGTTCATAGTTGTTTTCATGTTGCTGCCTACCTTGGACTGAGCTCCTTGAGAGTTCAAACTGTCTTTTGCTTTTCTTCTTCTGCCTAGACAGCAGGGCTTTTCTGGGGGCATTGGTACCATTTAAGGTATCCCCATCACTTAGCACAGTGTCTAACACACAGTAGGCACTTAATAAATGTTTATTGAGGGGCAGCTTGGTGGCGCAGTGGATTGAGCACCGGCCCTAAAGTCAGTTCAAATCCGGCCTCAGACCAAACACTTCATACTTACTAGCTGTGTGACCCTGGGCAAGTCACTTGACCCCAATTACCTAAAAAAAAAAAAAAAAAGAAGATAAATGTTTATTGACTTACTAAGAGGTAGAGAAGGGGATGAAATGGATTCCAGCCGTGGGGGAATGGATTACACAAATGCACAGGGATTTTCATTGAGTTCAGAAAACACAAGGCATGGTACAGTTTGGCTAGAATAAGGTACAGAAGGGGAGTGATATGAAACAAGACTGAGAAGAAAGAATTGAAAAGATCAGTAAGATATACCTTTAAAATGGGTATTAATGGCCATCAGTGATTCACTTATGAATATGAACTAGTCTAATCAAACAGTTTTTTCTCCTAACACTTGGGTGTGATCAGTCCCACTAAGGAGAAAAAAAGTTTTGAGGGGGTAAGGAATTGGAGAGTCTATTTCTGGGGGCATTAGTACCACTTAAGGCAGAGTTGATAAGGACAGGGTGAGTAGGGGAGGGTACATTGGGCACGTAGAAGGCATGGGGGTGGGTTGTTGTTGTTGTTGAGTCATTTCAGTTGTGTCTGATTGTTGCCCCATTTGGGGTTTTCAGTACAAAAACACTGGAGTGGTTCGCCATTTCCTTCTCTAGCTCATTTTACACACGAGGAAACTGAGACGAACAGGGTTAAGTGACTTGTCCGGGATCACACAGCTAGCAAGTGTCTGAGGCCAGATTTGAACTCAGGAAGATGAATCCTCCTGACTTCAGGCCTGGCACTCTTTTCACTGTACCACCAAGCTGTCCCTTGACACATATTAGAGACTTAATAAATACTTGTTGAATTGAATTGAGGCCACAGGTACAGTAGAAAGAAACACTGACTCTAGAATTAGCTCAAATCCTTCCTCTGACGCTTACTACCTATGTAACCTTAGGCACTTAACCTCACTGGACCTCAGTTTCCTCATCTGCAAAATGAGGAAGTTGTTCTAGATAGTCTCTCTCCAATCCTACGAAAGAGGCAGCCCGATTGCAAGAGCTTTATTCGCAATGATTTCACCCCAAAGAGGCTTAATCAAATCTATTACTGAGATGAATGATGTCTTTGAGGGCCTAGCATTGGAAGAGAAGCCTGTCACTAGCTTTTTGGAGTAACATCATGAAGGCTGAGTTCCCAGACTCCAAAATGGAGTCACCTGGGTCATTAATAAATGATTTTATATAAGTGGGCTCTTCCCATGCCCAGGATCTCTGGAGATCTGAAAAAAAAAATGGTAAATCAAGAAGTCAGTCATCAATGGAGAATATGCCCCTTAGTGGACAAGCTCTTTCACACTCAGGCATCACAGGCTCAAATGAACCTGTAATCAAATTCTTAACAGCTTAGCCCTTTAACAATTGGCCAAAAGAACAACAACAAAAAAATACGAGACCTCTTGTGTTCTTCCTAAAACATTTTGTGACATGCCACTCTATACATTTTCCCAGAAACAGATGAGTGAAGCTCAAAGATACGCACAGCTGTGATTCAAAACACATCTTGTGTTGGGGCACAAACTGTGCTATTTTGAAATTAGAAAATTAAGTTACTATCAGACACATGTAAAGACAACACACTCTCCCCTCCTGATTCCACACCTCCCTGGCATTATTCCCTGAGCCTCCCAAAGACGTCAGTCTGAGAAATCACCTATGGCAAATTCTTACCAGACTTAGATCTGAGAAGCAGCTGCAGCCTGGAGAGTGTCCCCTTTTATATGTCAGCTGGAAATTCTGTGGTACATAATGACATCAAAGTGGTTTGTTATTACTGCCCCGCAGATTCTCTTCAAAGCTTTAAACATTAGCTCTATCACCCACCCGTAGCCTCATTTCACCAGCCACTCCACATGTTTACACTTCCCTTGAAAGCTCCCCTGGGCTGGCCTCCCCAGCTAATAGCTATGAATCCTCATTCACCTTCCTGGCTCCAACTTAGCCCAACTGGTTCTGGGGTTTAGGTTTAGAACAGCAGTGGAAGAATACTAGTCCATTTAAACTAGAAGACTTTAGCTGGGATACTTTTTCGGGACTTTGGCCAGAAGATCCATGGTTTCATCATCGGGAGTATTTCCCTCAGTAAGGCATATTTCAAGCCTTCTAGAGCCTTCATCATACATGGTCCTCCCGGGTAGCTGTGGCCAAAAATGTCCATCATCTGGCTGCCAGTCTTTTGTGGACATCCTTCCATTCTGTGCCAAATGCCTGGGATACATTCCCTCTTCACCTCTTCCTTTAGGAAACCTCAGCTTTTTTCAAAGTACAGCTCAAATATTACCTCTTTCATGAGACCTTTCCTGATAACTCTAATTATGACTGTTCTCTGCCATGAACTTCCAACCTGAAATGACTTGGAATATATTTTGTATTTTCTTATCTTTATACATAGTGTTCCATGTCCCTGCCCCACTCACCCCCTTTGCCCAATGTATGCCCCTTAAAGGAAGGGACGGTATTATTGTTATCTTTCTATCCCCAGATCCTAGTGCAGTGCCTGGAACACAGTCATCATTTAGCAAATGCCTATTGAATTAAATGGGATTTGTGGTATCCCCCTCTGCACTTAGCTAGACTGATCCACTGATAACAAACACACAATCTGTGAACAGGTCAGTACTCAGAGTTTTTCTAATTTGCTAAAACTCTGCTGGCAGAGCCTGTAAGAATCCACAGTTGTTTCCATTCTATGATGAGCCATCGGAGGACTTTAGTGAGGGCTTGGTCATTAGGAAGCCTGGTTTGGGATCCTTCTGGTTTTCCTTTATTTTTTATTTTGGGAATCGTTGACTGGGCTACGGCTTCCCCATCAACTGGGTTACTGAAAAACTAAATCTAGAAGATAAAAATGGCACTTTAGCTATTGAAGCATCACATTTAGCTGATGAACCCCTAGTTTGTTTGGGGAATATTGTATGTTTTGGGCTGGGACTACATGATGCTCATGCTAAAAAATAAATGTGGGAAAATGGATGAAAACCATCAAATTTTGGTATACCCTCTAACCAATATCCACTTTGGCTGACTGTAGTTTTTCTCCCACAATGACCTGGTTTGTTTGGCTGAACCAATCAAAGTGATGTTGTCTTAGTCTCATATAGGCTCAGCCTCAGAGCAGTTATCTTTAGCTGGCATTAGTGAAATATTTTCCCTGTATAAGAATGCCTTAGGGTCTGTGTTCTAGGGAACACATGCAAAGTGGATAAGAGGGAGAGAAAATGAATTTTCATTAATTAAAAAAATTTAACTTAATTTTTAAAAAGGAAAGGGATGCCAGGCTAATCTCATTTACTTTATTGTGAGCTGTAGCTTTGAGTGGAAACGGACCCAAAGCAAGCTTTGAACCTGGGGTGGCTTCAGGACATCCATGATTGAGAAAGACCAGGCAGCCTAGACATTCCCAGAATGTCTAGCACAGTGCTTAGCAAATAGGACGTATTCCATTTGTATTGTTGTTGTTGATGGCGGTGGGGGTAGTGATGGTGATATTGAAGATGGTTTTAAAATATAGAATTAGAACAAAAACGTAGCTTAAAAATGTAACAATGACTCATTAACACTGGGCCGATAACTTTCTATTTTAATTCCAGAGAAAATCTCCTCCTCCTCCTCCTCCTCCTCCTCCTCCTCTCCCTGCCTCCAATTTAAATTAGATTTCCCTTTGAGGCAGTGAAGGTTTCTGTTACAGACTTTAACAGATAGCAGGCACCCAAAGGGAAGTAACAGCCTGGCAAGTGGGTAGATCATATGAATTAGATAAGAGCAGCTTAGCTACAGTAGGCTGGAAGACATGAGATTTCTCATGCTGGTAGTTTGTTCCAGTTGAAAGCCGTCTGCAAATTTTAATCAAAATAAGACTGACCACTTTCCCCCAGTAAAGCTCCTTTTCCTGTTCAGCTTATTTACTTACCAAAGATAAGTAAAGAGGACATGACAACCTCTTAGGGATTTTGAGGACAAATGGGATTTAGAAATATTTTCTTCCCACAGAATTCTGTAGATTCCTCAGAAGTAGAGAGTTCATCAACTCTCTGTTCAAAAAGAAAAAAATTGTCCAAGAGATCTTCATATTGCAGTTTTCCAAATACTCCACCTTCAGCATACAGTTCACCGAAACCCTCAGGTTAATCTGTCCAGCCTGTGGATCAGGCTCAATTAGGCAGCAGATTTTTCTCTGGCCTTAAGTGATGAATGGGAGGTTTACCACATACTGGCACTTATTTAGCCTGAGAAAATAGAAGGGTCAAGGAACAGCTCCTCCACTCTTATAAAGCCTGCACCCCTCTGGCTAACCTATATTCTCCTTTCTACTAAACTTCAACAAGTGACTTGCTCCTTACACCTTAGGTGAGGCAGGGATTCCAACAGGGATGGTATGGGAGAAAAAGAGGCAGAAGAGAGGACAGGAGCCTATCAGACTATACACTGTTAAATACATATGTCAATGTCAATGTATACATACGTACATATTCATTTGCTTCATATATATATATGTCTATATAACTATATGCATGTAAGTGTGTATGTATATATAAATTTAGGCAAACCAAAGTTTAAGTGACTTGCCCAGGGTTAAATCTAAGGGCAGATTTGAACTCAGGGCTTCCTGACTTCAGATGCGGTACTCTATCCACTAAACCACCTAGAGGAAAAGGTAATGCCAACGTCAAATGCTACCTAGTTGTGTAAGCTCATCATTTCTTATTGAACAATAATGTTCCATTGAATTAATAAACTGGGGCAGCTAGGTAGCACCATAGTACATTAAGTGCTGGGTCTGGAGTCAAGAAGACTCATCTTCCTGAGTTCAAATCTGGCCTCAGATACTTACTTGCTGTGTGATCCTGGGTAATTCACTTACTTCTGCCTCAGTTTGCCCATCTGTAAAATTAGTTGGAAAAGGAAATGACAAACTGCTCCCATACCTTTGCCAAGAAAACTCCAAATGGGGTCACGAAGAGTTGGACATGACTAAAAAATGACTGAACAACAAACATTCATATACTGTAGTTTATTTAAACATTCCCCAATTAATAGATAGCCTCTGTTTCTAGTCCTTTGCTACCACAAAAGCTGCTATGTATATTTGAGGCATTTGTTTCTGTCTTTGCCCTCCATTGGGTATATGTCCAGCAGTGAGATCTCTGGAGTCATAGACCTTTTTTTCTTTTTGCCAGATAATTGATAACAGTTAGTGCCCTTTGTATAGCACTTTAAGGTTTAAAAGCGTGAATAGAAAGCCAAGAACAATTTAGGCAATGACAACACCATTATGGAGAAAAGCAACTTTGAAAATATTTAGAGGTCTCATCAATGCAATGAGGAATCACCAGTCCAAAGGCTCAAGATGAAACACATCACCACCCACCTCCTGCCAGAAAGAAGATGGTCTTAAAAGATAGAATGAGACATTTTTTGACATGGACAATATGAGGATCTGTTTGCTATACTATGTCTCTCTGTGATGAGAATTTTTTTAAAATTATTCAATTGATAGGGGTAGCAGGATGGAAAAATAATTGATTATTTTAAAAATCAATTAATAAATTGTTAGGGAAGATAACATATATTATTTCTTCTGATGCTTACAACTCTGTGAGGTAGGTGATACCATCAATCTCATCTAGGTGAGGAAATTTAGACTCAAAGAAAGAAGTTAGGTGACTTGTCCAAAGTCACACAGCCTAATAAATATTTGAAATGAGATTTAAATCCAAATCATCCTGAGTCCCAAGTCCAACATTCAGGCACTAAACTACATTGCCTTTCTAATATACGGCTAAAAAAGTTTCCAGGGCCCTGAGCAAATTCCCCTCAGTGGCACTGGAAATACTATATTTCCCCTTTCTCCCATCATTCCCTGAAAATGCTCTTCTTAGTAATGCTTATGGCCAGTAATCTTTCTGTGCTTGTTTGACTCCAATCAAGTGAGCCACTTATGCTCAGGCACATCAGCATGGCAGCCACAACATCTCTCCTTTGCCCCCTATCCCCCATAGAAAGGTGTGACTACATGTAGCTTGTGACTTGCAGAAAGATTGTCTGATTCAACAGGTCTGGAAAGCCGAATCTCAGAGGTGGGCCAGCAATGTGGAACGAAAATCCCATTTTAAACATCTGTGCACCGTGATCTCACACCTAGGAGGGCAATAGACCAAGCTGGAATTCCTCCATGTGGCTCCCATTATGAGGGTGGTTAAACCTGATTGTGCCCTAAAATCCCTCACTGCTGGTTTTTACTAAGTTTGCCACTGCTGCTGGAGGCTGTTTGCCAGCCAGAAAAGAGAAAAATTATTTATGATATTTGGGAGAACCCCTCCCTTTAATTACCAAAGAGGTATTTGGGGCTGGTGTGGAGAAGAGAGGCTCTGGACCTTCAGTAGACATGCTGGGTCAGTCACCTCCGGTAGAAAAAAAGGACCTGATGTATGGCACAGCTGAGAGTGTTAGTCTCTCACTGGGAAGCCAAACTGGGTCATTGGTTGCATGACCCTGGCTGGGTCAGAGACTCATCTGCTTTTCAATGTTACTGGGCTAGTGCAAACAGTTCTCCATAGCCCCTTTGCTGCTCCATTCTATCCTTTCTTAGGAAAACTCCTCTGCGAACATTCCCAAAGAGACACAAATCATAGATTTAGAGCTGGGAAGGACCTCAGATGTCATCTGATCAAGCTTTCTTATTTTACACATAAGGAAACTGAGGCCCAAAGAGGTGGCATGACTTGTTCAAGGTCACACACAAAGTGTCAGAGCCAGACTTGAAAGCAGATGGTTTCATTTCAATCCCATCTTTTGGCACTGTTTTGGTCGCCATTTTTTCCTGTCTCGGTGACACAGCCTGCTTCGCTTGTGCACCAGAGGCCAGGGTAGAATTATACAAGCATATGATTGTAGAAAGAGCTCTGGATTTGGAGTCATGGGTCCTGGGTTCAAATCCTTCCTCTGTCATTTACTTCTCTATGACCTGAATCAAGTCACTTCAGAATTCTTCTTCTTTAAAATGAAGAGACTAAGCTAAGGTCTTTCGGTTGTCCCCCAGTTCTAAATCTATGATCCTAGAGAGGGCGTTTAGGTATTTATTGACACACTGCCTTTTGGGGTAATCTGTACTTTTCCAAATAAGGAGAGAATAGCAGCAGCATTAAACCTTCAGTGTTCCCTTGCTGGCCTGGGATTTTGCCAGCCTTCTTTGTGAACAGGGCATTATCCCTCCCCCTTCCCACCACCAAAACCATGCTTATGAGGAGTATTATCTTAGGGGTGATAGGAAAGTTCATCTCCCCCCAAAACATAGCTCTCTTCATTGCTCTTATACCTAAAACTCCGTGTTTAGAGATTCATTCTTTTGGCTTATAACTTTACTCAGAATGAAAATGAAAATGTCCTAGGGTGAGGTAATAAATATGTGGTCATCTGGTATTTAGATCTTGTGTCTGAAAGTTATCAACTAAATCATATTTTAAAGCTTTTCTACCAAAGACTTTCATCACAAACACCCTTTGAGTTTGGGGATGTATTATTATCTCTGTTTTACAAATGAAGAAACTGAGGCTCAGTGAGATGAAACTATTTGCCCCATCTCCCTCATTTAATCCAGGTATCCAAGATGGCTTTCCAATCCTGCCTACTAACCTGAGGTCCAAGACTCTTTCAGATACAATACACTACCTCCTAAAATTCAATTAATCACTCATCAACCAACAGGAATTTATTAAGTTCCTAATACATGTGGGCACTGTGCCAAGCACTGAGGATGCACGGACAAAATGAGACAGTGCCTGCTTTGAGGAAGCTTATAGTCTACTGAAAGATATACTGTGTTCACATGCAGAATATAGGGGAAGGAGAATAACAAATGAGGCTAGAGCACTGGCCCTGGAATGAGGTTCAAATCCACCCTCAGACACTTACTAGCTGTGTGACCCTGGGCAAGTCACTTAATCCCAATTGTCTCAAAAACAGGGATGGGGGAGGAGAATATGATTATATGGGCCATACTGAGTTTGAAGTGGAAGCAGATGTATAAATAGAGGTGCAACCGGTAGCTGGAGATCTGGGACTGAAGCTCAAGGGGAAGATGGGAGGAAGATATATAGATTCGGGAGTTATCTGAACAGAGGTGATAAGCAAACCCACTTAAAGGGATGAAATCACCAAGGACAAGAGTATATGAAAAGAAGAGTTGAAAACAGAGCTTTGAGGGACAGGCACACTGAAGAGGAAGAAGAGCCAGTGAAGACTTGAGATAGAACAGACAGACGGGTGGGAAAAGAACCAGGAAAGAACAACGTCACAAAGGCAGAAGAAGTAGGGGAAAATAACACCAACAACATTAGTTGGTTTTATATAGTGCTTCAAGGTTTGCAATACGCTTTAGATGTATTATCTCAATTGACCCTTATGACGTCAATATGAAGCAGGCACTTTTATTATCCTCATTTTACAGATGAGGAAAGGGAAAGAGGTTAAATGACTTATCCAAGTCACACAGGTGGCAAGTGTCTGAAGCAAGATTTGAACCAAGGACTTGCTGACTCCAAGTCCAGCACTATCCACTGCATCACCTAGAAGAAAGGGCATGGGGCAGGGGGTGAAATGTCATATGCTACAGAAAGGACAAAGAGGATGAGAACTGAATACAAGTCACTGGATTTAACAATTATGAGAATGTTTGCGATCAGCCATGACATAGAAGTGGAGGCTGCTGGATCACGAGTTCTGAGTTCTGAGCTATAGTAGTCCTAAAACCAGTCTGGTATAAGTCCCACACCAATATGGTGAGCCCTGGGGGCTGGAGAGCCATCAGACTGCCTGAGGAAGGGCAAACTGGCCCACCTGGGGAAAACAAAGCAGGTTAAAGTCTCCATGCTGTTCAATGTTGGGATTGGGATGTGACTGGCCTCTGCTGTTCCAGTCTGGGAAGAATAGTATGGCGGGTGAAAGATGAACAGGGAGATCCAGTCTCAAACATAACACCTGAAAAAGACATCAATGAGGACTTTTTCTAGAAAGGTTTCAGTAGTGTGCGGGGATTGGAAGCCGGATGGTAAACAAATTGAAAAATGAGCAGTGAGTGAGAAAGTGGAGGCAGTGAGTGTAAACCATTCTTTCTAGAAGTTAGGCAGTGTGTAGATATAGGGGGATAGCTTGAGGGAATTGTAGGCGAAAAGCAGGGTGTACTGTTTTTTGTTTAAGCAAGATAGGGGAAACCTCAGCATATTTGTGGATAGTCAAAACAAGCCAGCAGAAAGGGTTAGATTGAATATGAGAGAGAGGGAATAATCAATGAAGCCAGCTCCTGGAGGAGATGAAAAAGATGGGATTGAGGAGTTAGCTTTCCATTCATCCTCTGGAACTAAAGCAAAGTCAATGAGTAAGTGAGTGAACTAGTGGAGTGTGTGTGTGTGTGTGTGTGTGTGTGTGTGTTAGGGGATGGGGAGACTTACCAGCCATCTTCAATTATTTGAAGGGCTGTTGTATGAAACAGAAATTATACTTACTTATTCTCATTGGTCCCAACAGGCAGAACAAGGAACAAAGAGTTTAAGTTACACGGAAACAAATTTAGGCTTGCTACCAGGAAAAAATTCCTAACAATTAGGGATGTCCAAAAGTAGAACAGACTGCCTGAAGAGGTCGTGGGTTTCATCTGACTAGAAGTATTCAGGTGAGGGTTAGATGACCACTTGTCAAAGATGTTGCAGAAGGATTCTTATTCAGGTCTATATAAATTGAAACAGATGAGTTTTCTTCCAACCCTGAGATTCTGTGTTTCTGTGAATAAGGACAACAAAAAAATACTTTGAAAGGTAGGGATAGGAGTAAGAGGTATCATGGAGGGGAAAGACCATGGAAAGGCTATAGAGGACAAGCTTTTCCTAGATTTTGACTTGGCTGAAGGCCACTCTTGGTTAAGTCCCATTATTGGAGGGGCAGGGACCGTGTGTGCATTTTCAGTGCAGAGACCCTGAGAATGAGTCTCTTTGGGGGCAAACAAAATGATCGAGACCTTAGCAAATAATGTTGGATCCAAGACCTGGAGGAATAGTTGTTGGTCCTTTACTGACAAATCACAACACAAATAGGCAAGGTTGACTAATAATTTTTGTGAGAGTCTTGATTGAAGTCCTCTTAACCCTTGAAGTTATATTTTTCCCAAGACACTGAAAAAAACATCCTTTTGCAGACGGAATGGAAAAAAAGTGAGGCCAACATTGTATTATTTTTGGTTATTCTCAGTTGCATTTGGATGGAACATAAACTATTCCATACATTAGGCCCTAACCTACAGTTTTTCTGATTGCATTTCTGAGAAAATTGGACTCCTTTATGATTGGCTCCTCTCATGTTTCCTTTACTTTATCCTTGGATTAATACAATTACCAGATATATTCATTTCTTCCAAGTTGGTTATAAAAACCGAGGCTGTTCCCAAGCAAAGAAAGGTCAGCATGCATGAGAAAGGAACCAAAGGTATCTTATCCCTTTCCAAAGGGCGAAACGTGCAGTCCCCACAGAGTTGGCTCTTTCGCCAAGAATATCATTAACCTGCAAGGCTCCAGACAAAACTCGCCTGGTCCTCATGGGCAAGCTTTGTATTTTCCTCATGTGGTTTCCAAAGGGGAAGACAGGAAGAGGCAGTGTGATTGATGACCACCCTGAATTCACACAGGGGTAAAGAAAAAATTGTTGGAAATCGGCGATTCCAGAAATGAGCCTCAGGTGCTGGAATGCTGAAGTTTTGACTACAAATGATTGTTTTCTTCAGGGGGCCAGGGGGAACCAACTTCTTTTAAGGAGAGAACTGCAACCCAGGAAACTTAACTGAGAAAAGACCAAGGTCTGACTGTATAAAGGTCTATGAACTTCTAGTGCCCAAACTGGAGGACTTTCAAAGGAGTGTAAGGAAATGTGAAATAAGAAATTGTGGAAATGGTCAGTGCTAGTGTGGGAGTGTTTTTGGGAAGCTGTGGCGCCTGATGGAATCAACTTTTATGAAAGAGCAGCATTTTCATTCCCCACCATCAAAATCTCTTAGTTGCTTCCTCCAGAATCTTTGCAGTTATTCTGATTCATTTTTTGGTCAGGTGTACCGGACGCTTTTTCTCTCAACTCAAGAGTGTTTTAGTTGATCTTAAACTATAGAGTATGCATACGCTGATACCAGGGTTCTTGCAAATTGTTCACTGGCAAAGACTGGCCAATCTGCCTATGGATTCTGTCTCCATTCCATTCTTCCCCTGACTCTTCTCCTTCCCCTCACAGCGTGCTCTCCCTCCTCCTCCCCCTTCTCCTCCTCCTTCTTCCCCCCCACATACACTCTCTCTCTCTCTCTCTCTCACACACACACACACACACACACACACACTAACACACTGCATCCTTCCTTTTGGTGTATTCTTTCTCTTTCCCCAGATCCTTCACCCCACTTCATTATTATGCAGACTTCTCTCCTTCCCCTCACAGCATCCTCACTCACTCATCCATCTTTCCCTTAGAGATCATGGAATCATTGATTTAGAGATGGAAGGGACTTTAGAAACCATCTTATTTAACTCCCTCATTTTAGAGATGAAAAAAAAAAAGGGACTCAGAGTTCCTCAGTGATCTGCCTACGGTCTCAAAGTTCCTAAGTGACCGAGGCAGGATTTGTACCCGAGTTCTTTGGCTTCCAAGCCAGCACTTGTTTTACCATACCAATCCCCTGTGTCTTTTCCCTCACCGAATTCTTCCGCATTGCATTCTCATTTTTACTGCCCATCATTAAATCTATTCCCTCACAAATTCTTCAGTTGCCATTGTTAACCTTCTTCCAATTATATCCTTCTCTCAAATGAAACTTTCGTGCACTGTATCCATCACCCACTGTGTCCCCATCCTAGGTTCAAAAAACAACTCTGCCATTTATTATCTGGGCCTCAATTTTCTCATCTATGAAATAAAAAGATTGGGCTGAATGGCTTCTAAGGTCCCTTCCAACTCTCAATCCCATGATCCTATGATCCCACTGCTTTTTTTAAAAAAAAAATAGGCCATTGAATTTAACTTTAATTCCTGACAAAATACAAATTTTATTGGTGTATTTTATATTTATGTCATCTACTGTTCCCAATACATCCCTCCTCCCATATCAAGAGCCATCCCTTATAACAAAAAATAAAAAAGAAGAAGTTAAAACTAGCCAACATATTGGAAAAGACTGACAAGAGTTGTAGCAATCCATACTCATAGCTTCTTCATCTCTGCAAAGAAAGGGGGAAATGTGCCTTTTTAAGATCAAACTTAGTCGTTATAATTTCATGGGTTTTTGTTTTGTTCCTATTCTTTCCATTTATATTCCAGTCATTGTATATGCTATTTTCCTGGCTCTTCACTTTGCATCAGCTTGACAAAGTCTTCTCACGCTTCTTTGTATTCTTTGTTTCTTACACAGCAGGTATATTCCATTAGATTCTGGTGCCACAACTTGTTAAGCCATTCCTCAATCATAGAATCATGGGACCTTTGATTTAGAACTGTAAGGAACCTCAGAGACAATCCAGCACAAGCCCTTCATTTTAAAGATGAGAAAAGGAAGCTTAAATGGTAATAGTGGACCTCTGCTTTATTTCTACTTCTTTGCTACTATAAGAAAGTACTATAAATATTTTTTCTGTATGTAAAGCATTACTTTTTTTTATCATTAACCTCTTTGGAGCAACTGACTAGTGGTGGGATTTCGGGATCAAAGGGTATGTATATGTTATTCACTTTCTTAGCAATAATTCCCAACTGCTTTTTAGAATGGTTCGACCAATTCACAACTCCATCAATAGTTCATCACTGTACCTGTATTTCAACTTGACTATGCCCTCACATTTATTGCCATCCTGGCCAATTTTCCAGAAGTAATGTAAAACTTCAAAGTTCTTTTGATTTATATTTCTCTTATAGGTGATTTGGAGCCACATTTCATGTGATTGCTAATAGTCTGAAATTCTTCTTTTGCAAGCAGTTTGTTCATATTTTTGATCCCCTATTATTTGACAATAACTTTTGTGTTGTATCAATTTCTATTGTTGCTTATATATCTTGGATATCAAAACCTTATTAGAGATTTTGGATGCAATGATTTTTTTTTTCCCTCAGTCTATTGCTCCCTTCTTATCCTATCTGCATTAATTTTGTTCTGGCAAAAGCCATTCAATTTTGAAATGTATTATTAAATTAATATTTTGCAAATGTCTAGAAAGGAATACCATGAAGAAGAAACATGAGTTCAACAACAGGTCATGCCAAACTAACAGTTTTTTTTCCTTGATGGAATTATCAGACCCAGGGATGAAGGCAATGCCATAGACAAAATAATGTACCTTGCTTTCAGTGAGGCATTTGACAAAGCATTTCATGTTAGACTTGTGGAAAAGCTGGAGAAATGTGGGATAGACAATAATAAAGTTAGATTTAGAACTATTTGAATGGTGAGGTATAACAGGTATTGATGTTTTAAAAAAAAAAAAAGGAACCAGAGGAAGGCCTCTGACATGTTGCGCAGGTCACTAGGGAAGATTTATATGTTGACTAAAAGAAGGTATCCAATGAAGTATTCCCCTAAGGTTTGTCTTTGACCAATTACTGTTTCATAGTTTTATAAATAACTTCAGATTTTATAAATAACAGAAAACTTGGAAGCATAAATAGCATCTCGGATAGCTGAGTCTGAACCCAAAAGGATTTCAACATAGCAGAATGCTGGGCAGACTCTAATAAGAAGAATTTGAAGAATAATAACTATAAAAGTCTACTATTGGACTCAAAACCCAAACAAGTAAGGGATGGGAATACTTGACTGGTTAAGTTTTCTGTACGTAATCTGAGGGTTTTGATGGATTGCAAACTCAACGCAAGTCAATAGTGGAACATACTCCAATCCTTCAGAGTATCAATTATTTGGGTACTCTCTCCATTGCTGTAGATGGCAATGCACACATACCTTTTTATGTTGTGAAGTTCTTGTCAATCTATTTCCATAAATTCCGCATAGAAGATCTGCCCAATATGTCAGAGGTCTTTCTCTGGGTCTTTTAAGGGGTACCAGTGCAGTATTCAGGCTGGCCTTCCCTTAACTATAGTTCTCACCACCTCCTTTTCAGGCTAAACATTTCCCAGATGAAATCTTTTGTGCCATTTCTGGCATGCAAGTTATCACTAGTAATATGACATAGCTTACTTCACCCCCCATGTTCTTTCTTCACCACCCTTTGAGTCACATGAAATTTTTATTCTTTATTGACTGTGGTGTTTCCAGGATTTGCAACCATATAGCATCCCTGGGAGAAAATTGGTGTTAAAAGAAAGATTTTTCCCACCCTTAATCCTATCTAGGCTCCATTCTCCCTTGGCCATCCCTGGAGTTCTATTACCTCATAGACTACTTGGCCACTCCTAGATCCTTCCCATAGTCTTTCTGTATGTAAGGTCCATCTTGTCTCCTTTGACATGCTCTGATTCCTATAATCTAGCCACTGCTCAGATTTTTACAATTTAGCCAATAGCTCATGGATGCTCAGATTCCTTAAGAGTTTGGCTGATATGGTGGATCTTTGATAAACCTTGTCTTTGACTGAAAAAAAAAGAGAAAGATTTTGTGTTGGGAAGCAGTGCGGGATTGTTAAAAGCAATGAGCAATTTCCCAAATGTGACTCAACCTCCTCTCTTCCTCCTATTCAATTCTGGATGCATTTCCTTGTCTATCTGCAGGTCCTTAACAAGATATATGTCCTAATGGACTAAATTAAGCAGGTGCCCACCCAATTGCATTGAGTCCTCTGAACAATAGAGATTTTTCACTTCTACAGCATTCTTGAACTTAATGAAATCAACATAATTTCTTCACATGAGAAAAGGAGAGGGAAAATAAGCTTATGTTCAGCTTATTAATTTTGGTTTCCTTAGGTGAAGTTAGGAAGAGGGTCATTTCTTCCCCTACCCCGCACTAACCTGTTAACCCAATAACTACCTATTGTGGGAGAATCTTTGCTAGAAGAAGGGTAAGGGTTGGACTGGTAGCTTAAATTGCTCAAGGACTGAAAGGAAGGACTTTGGGGCAGGATTCTTGACACAAAATTGAGGAATAGGAATGGAGTCTCCACGTAAAGAATTACTAGATTGTTGTTACTTTAGGATAAGACCTTAGTGCTCTGAGAACCCTTTGCCTATCACTAAGTAAATTTGCTGTTGAAAAATCCCAGCCTTTGCTTGGTGGACTAAGTGGAAAGAGGATGACTGTATGAGTGGAGAGAAGTGGACATGCATTAGAGATATTGTTTAGAAAGAAATCACAAGATTTGGCAACTCATTGGCTTTTTGGAGCGAGAGAGGGGTCAAGGATAACACTGAGGTTGTGAACCTGAGTCACCATAAGTATGGTAGTGCTATTGAAAGTATGAAGGAAGTTCAGACAAAGGCAGAGTTGGGGGAATGGGGGAGTGAGTTCTGTTTTGGGAAATGTTGAGTTTGAGATATCTACAGGACATACAGTTCAAAATGTCCAACAATCAGTTGGTGATACAAACCATGGTTTAGGAGAGAGTCTAGTGTCAGATAAATAGGTCTGGGAATCAGCAGCAGAGAGATGATAACTGAACCCATGGGAACTGGCAAAATCATCAAGTAAGAGAGTGTAGAGAAAAAAAAAACCCAAAGGGCCAGGACAGAGCCTTGGAAGGACAGCCATGGTCAGAGAGCACAACACAGATGAAGAACAAGTAAAAGATAATGAGAAATAGTGAGGCAGATAAGAGAACCAAGAGAAAGAAGAGCCTCCCAAATCCACAAAGAAGCATCCAAAGAGAAGGCAGCCAATAGAGCCAAACGCTTCAGAGAGGTGAAGAAGCATGAGGATCAGGAAGCCATTAGGAGCTCATTGGTAACTTTGGAGAGAGTAATGCAGAGTGCAGAAAGTTTAGAACAGAATGAGAAAAGAAGAAATAGAGGAATTGATTGTAGACAGCTTTTCCAAACTGAGAAGGTGAAAATAGATATGGGATGAATGTATAATACTACCTCCTTCTTGACTCATTTCTAGACTGAGGAAGTCAAATACACTGTCCTAATTGATTCAGGAACCCCTTTGGATGACAAGGTCCCTTTAACAGTAGGATAGCACCCTCCATCCCATGGTAGGAATGACCAGAAGAGTCCTGAGCAGCCCATTCGAAGTTCATACTTCACAAGGAAACTGTGTATCAACTCCTCTTTTCTGGGAAAACACTCAATTGCTTGTTTTGGCTGCAGCCCATTCCATATCTCACCATCCTATCAACTTCTCCAATTCCAACCTGGTTTATTAATCAAAATATATCTTTTCCTCTTGCCAACCTGCTTGCTTCCTGACTATAGCTTCCCCTTCTCCTTCATGGCTTGCAGACAGTGGACAGAGTCCTGGAATCAGAGTCAAGAAGACCTGAGTCTGAATTCTGCCTCAGACACTTATGAGGTATGTGACCCTGGTCAAGTTCCTTAGTCACTCTCCACTTCAATTTCTCCATATGTAAAAATGGATGTAATGATAGCTCTATCTCACAGGGTTGTGAGGATCAAATGAGATTTTAGATAGACAGACAGACGGATAGATAGAGACAGACAGAGATATAGCATGCTGCAAACCTTAAAGTGTTATATAAATGCTAGACCATGCACAAATGCTAGAATATATAGCTAATCTTAGTCCTTTCTTCCTTTCCATTTCTTCCCTCTCTCACCTCTGACTTAGATTTCCTTTGACGTGCCTCCAATTCACCTGAGCAAATGTTCTCCCCACCTTATTCTAATCAATCAACAGCAGCTTATAAACAGGTTCTTGCACCTATGTCATCAATCCATTATTAACCCCTGCTGGTCTGACCTCAAATAACTTCCTCCACATTCCCCAGGCTTCCTGGTGGGAAAGTCATAGAATTCAGCCCTGTCCAGCCTGACTGAGCAAGAAGTCTAACTCAAACAAATAGAGCTCTTCCTAAAATTTTATTGTGGGTTTAGAATTTAAACTTTAACCACACACTAGTAATAGGAATGTAACTTTGTATTTTCAGACACCAATCATCCCTCGTCTTTAAGGTTTTCCCATGGTCTGTTGGGCACACTTTAACAAACATCTTTCTAGTCTAGAATCTGTTTCCCCTTTTAGATAGACAAGTTTCCTCATTAGGAAGTTTTCATTATATAGTTTATGGACCTTCTCATTCCAAAGCAAATCCTTTTAATACAACGAGGCTGTGGCAGGGTAGTATAGTGATGCCTTGATGAACAAAACCTCTGGGAATGAAGTTCCTGTACAGATACATTGACTGTGCTGCTATGAGATCCTCTCTGCCGAGAGGAAGTGGGGGAGACAGAGTATAGGAGGCAGGAGGAGAGAAGAGAAGGTTTGGAACAGCTGCTAAGGAGGACATGATAATCAATCTAAGATGGATAAAAGGATTTCTGTGCAGCAGTGAGGGCACAGTCAAAATTAGAGAACATAAATCTGTAGTGGACATAGTTGACACAGTTGTTTGAGTCCCTCACATTGGGGAAGAGAAGGCCAATGATGGGGGTTGTGCAGAGTTGGGATTTGACAAGCCATGAACGTCAGTAGGAAAGGAGGAAGAATTCAAAGATAGAGGATAGGGAATAGTTGCAGCCATAAGTTAATCAATTAACATTCATTAAGCACCTACTACATGCCAGGCACTATACTAGATGCTGAGAATACAAAGATGAAACTGAAAGTCCCTGCCCTTAAGGAGTTTACATTTTATTGGGAGAGACAACAGGTATGTGCATAACTACATATGAAATGCAAGGTGATGCTGGGGAGTGGAAGGACACTAACAACTGGGCGCATCATGAAAGAACTTGGGGAAGGTGGTGCTTAAGCTGAATTTTGAATAAAATTAGGGATTCTAAGAGGTAAAAATGAAGAACACAGGGGATAACCTGTGCATGTTGGTCAGAAGTGCTGAGGGTTTGGACAGCAAAGATCAACACTGGAGTGAGGAAACTGAGGCTGTAGGAAGTGATGGACTCTGAGAACATGGAAGAGTGGAATGACTAGAAGTCAGAGCGAAAATTAAAAAATAAGTGAAGGAGAGGAGCCTGGCATCTAAGAGGAATTTTGGAATTTTGGATCATGGAAGTAAACCATTGATGATGGAGGGTACAGTCATCACCATATGTGACCTAGATGGAATGAAAGAGTAGGTTATGACGATCAAGGAGCCTGGTGAAGTGAGTGATCAAGGTATTTGAAGGGACATTTCATTTATTGAAATCCCCATGAATGAAAATAGGAGTTGGGAATGAGCCAGGTACTGAAGTTCTTAAGAAAGGAGAAAGAATGACCCGGAGGGCTGGTAGATGATTGAAACTAGGATCTGCAGAGGGTGATAAAGACATTTGGAATGAACCTCAAAGGAGGAAATTTTAGAGAAGTGACAATTCAGGCTCTGAAGAGTCAGAGGGCAGCTGTCACTACAGATACTTTTCCACCTGGGACATTCCCTTACAGGAGTTGTGTAGGCTTTGCCAAGTTTATAAATACTTCCTCTGACAAATTTTGTCTTTCCTAATCTCACACTTCTGATGATAAAATCTCACTTGAGATTGCAACACTCCTGACATTGAGATTTAACTACTTACTTAACCAGTCCTTATATCCCAACCACACAGGATTTGGAGGGTCTGCTATTCCTCAAGAATATCTAACTTTGGGGGGGGGGAGTTGATGTTTATTGCAGGCCTACAGATGAGAGATGATGCATGTGAGCATTCTGTCTTCATTTGCTCCTCTCTGTAAAGTTAAGACCATTGATAAAATCCTGACAGTCATAAACAGGCCTTCTAAAGGGTCATTTCTCTGTACACTTCTGTTTAACCCCTTCAATAACAAATTACATTACCAGATATAATTGAGGTTGTTTAGATTTTCCTGACAGAAGACAAGATCCCCCATTAATGTAACTTGTCCAGAAGAATTTTGAAGCACATTGGATATTAGTAATGCTATACAATTAATACATATAATTTTGTCTTTTTTCCTTCCTTCCTTCCTTCTTCCTCTCTCTCTCTCTCTCTCTCTCTCTCTCTCTCT
>NW_020954560.1:5715512-5739962 GCF_900497805.2 Vombatus ursinus | reverse complement strand
CCCTGTCTCACACCCTGTAAATGTTAAGAATTTTCCTAACTGGGTGTTTGGAGCAATTGTGATAGTATTCTTAACTTTTTATTTAATACAAATTCCCTAAAGCAGTAGAGGAGGGAACCATGTGCAACAAAAGGGCCGTTATTTTGTCCCAGGTTTAAAATAAGCTATTATAGTCACATATATGAAGTTTTCCCTAATTTCTTCCAACTACTAGTGCCCTTCCCCCTACTAATTACTTGTATTTGTTTTTACTTATTCTATTTGCATTTATTTTGTATATATATATTATATATATATATATATATATCTTCCTCAATAAAGTGTATTTCCTCTCTTTAAGAGTAGACATTGCTTCATTCCTCATACTTTATATACATAGTACCCAGTGGTGTTTCTGAGACACAGTAGGCACTTAACAAATTCATGTTAAGTGATTGATTAATAAAGATGAAAGGGGAGAAGGGAGAATAGAAAGACAGATGAAGAATGATTAGGAAACTGGGGGAGAAAAAGGAAAGATGTAAAAATGTGTTTTCAAAGCCCTAGCTCTATGTATTGGGCCATTTTAACTGTATATTATAGATCAGGTGAAACAATTATCTATTTTTTCTCTTTTTAAAAATATTCTTCTATTTTCCCCCTTTCTCCTTCATTTCCCCCATTTCCTTCCTTCTCTGCGTCTTTTTTGTCTTTCCACTCTCTCCTCCCCCTTCTCCTTCTTCCTCCCATGCATATACATTTCAAAATGAACAAGAAAAGAAAATGGGATTCAAGGGCTCACGTTCCCTTTTCAGACTCTATTATTGCTTCCATAACTACATTGTGTAATGGAGCTAACTCCCTTTGGAGTTTTTCAGACTTCAACAATAATTTTTCAGCCTATTTCTAGGATCTTTGAGCTGAAGCTTTCATGTAGGACTTCAGGCAATACAGTTCTGAAATGACAAGCCAAACACTTCACTGCAAGATGAAAGGGCTGAGAAAGGGTTTCAGTTCAAGTTGGAGGCTCAGTCCTCTCTCCTCTGTTTGACCAGGGTTGCAAAAAAGAAACAAACACCTTGGGTCCATGTGGCTCCCCAGGTGTCTCATCAGGTTTACTCACTCTCCTCTGTGTCACTGGACTGACCAATAGGAGGGACACTCACCTTGTTTCCTCTGGGAAAATGATGAGTCACAATATTGAGTCTCGCTAATGTGGAAACCACCTGTGACACACACTTATGCTAGGCTCTGCATTCAACAAAGAGTGCTGATTGAGTGAATGGCTTGGCTGCTGGTTGCCTGGCTGACTGATTTAATGTATTCAACCAAAATGATGTTAGTAGCATTTAGTATAACAAGAAAGGCCAGTTGGCAGAATAACTAGCAATTTCTCTGCCTAGGTCAAGAGGCAGGATCTGGGAAGGGAAGGTAGAGTTATATATATGGTGCAGTCTGAGGGGAAGCTGTGTGGAGTTGAGGAAGATGCTTATCCTGGGAATACTACTCAGTTTCTAAGTTGCTGAAAAGGGAAGAAGTGCCCTCCCCCTTAAAACAGTCCCCAGAAGCTGGAGGAAGAGGAGAGTGGCTTGGGGAGAATAGCAAGCTTGCCCTGGGATAGTGTATCAATGCCCTCTAAATTTCTACCCCGGGGAACAGTTCCAGTTTCTCCACCCTATTAATGGCTCTGCCATTTGGAGTAAAGAAGTAGATTCTGTACAGTGGGATACACAAGGTCCTTTGCTTTTGAGTTTCACTCAAGGAGAGAGGGATGTGGAATAGCAGTGATATTGTGGAAGATATGGGGCAGAGGTTGGCAGATGTTAGGGAGAGGAGTATTTGTGTAGAAGGGCAAAAGATGAGTATCTTATAAAATGTGTGAAGAAATGACAATGGTCAAGAGGGATGGAAACAGCAGTAAGATGTTTTAAATGAATATTTGAAAGGAAAAGGGTTCTGCCTAAGAAGCTTGTCAATTCCTCTTCTCTGTCAAGTGGTTGAGTCAGTCAGTTATCACTCAACTCGGTGACTGCACAGCACCATCTAGAGGCAGAGGACAGTCAGTACATATGGATAACAGGCTGCTCCTCTAACCTGGAAAAAAGACTTCCTTGCCCTGGACATCTCTCCCTCCTTTCCTCTACCTCAGACCTTTGCTCTTTCCCCTAGTCTATGCTTTCTTCCTAGCATAATCCTGCCCCCATAGTAGAGTCCTGCAGAGCTTTGGACAAAACCATGAATTTGTGAGAAGCCAGATTAATGACCATTCCCAGCATCTTTCTGATGCCCATAATCTCAAGACAAAAATTCCCATACTCTAATGGTATTGTTTGAATGGTGTTAGAAACTCCTCAGGAGTAAGGACTATTTTTCCCTCATCTCCATGGTTCTAGCATTTTCCCCTCATCCATCTGTCCTCTGCCAAAGTGATGTTGCTAAGGCATGAATCTGACCATTGTCATTGCAATACTAAAAAAAAAACAAACAGCCCTCAAATAGCCTTTTATTACTGCTAAGAGAAAATGCAGGTTCCTCTGGTTAGCATTTAAAGCTTTTCACAATCTGGTTCTAGTTGGCTTTTCCAGACTTATTACATATTACCCCCTTTCATATACCCTATGGTCCTTGGTTGGATTACTTGCATTTTCTTACACACAGCATGCCATCTCCTGTCTTCATGTTTTATACCCTGTATAATAATAACCATCATCTATATAGTGCTTTAAGGTTTGCAAAAACCATTGTATCTTATGTATATGTACTGTAGACATATATGGTATCTCATTTTATTGTCACAACAACCTTGTAAGGTAGGTATTATTATTATTATCCCCATTTGAAAAATGAAGAAACTGAGGTACACAGAGGTTGAGTGATTTGCCCAAGATCACACAGCTAGCAAGAATCTGAGGTAGGATTTGAATTCAGGTCTTCCAGACTCCAAGTACAGGGCTCTTAACCACTGTGCCGTCTCTCCTCACACTTACCTCTTGCGATCTCGTTTCCTTCAAATTTCAACTCAGTTATTACCTACTAGATGAGGCCTTTCATGATACCCCCAGCTGCTAGCTCCTCCTCCCACCAAATTATCTTACATTTATTTTGTATACATTTTGTGCCCACTTGAATGTGTGTGTGTGTTGTTTCTCCTAGTAGAAGGGAAGGGGCTCTTTAATTTTTGCCTTTGTACCCCTAGTGCCTCTTACAGTGCCTAGTGCTTAATGAATGTTTCTTGATTGATGGAACATGTTTAACTTTGGCTTGAGAGTGTTCAGCATGCTGTCACATACAATGGAATCCTCATCTTACTGCTGCTGAAAGGAAGAAGAAACTATTTCACTGTTGGCTCAAGTCTACAGCTCTTAGACCCCATAACTCCACTTTGGGTTTGGTCACAAATCTCCCCTTGTTCTCCAACTTCAGCCAGAACTTTATTTAAAGGGACCCTAAACTGGAGAAGGCAGCAGACTTTCTACATAGTATTAAAGAAACCGGAATGAAATGAAGGACGTTTTGGCCAAGTCTGAGCCTTGTAAGATTCGCCAACTTTTACTCCTTGTACTCGAGAACCTGATAAAAACAATATTGAATTCAATTGTAAAATGATTTCTTTTAAAATTCACTTAAAGAGGTTTTGGATTGAGTTCAGCATTCTCTCCACACCTTCTTAAATATCTATCATTCTCCTGAAAAGCAGAGATTTACTTCAAATCTCAACACGTTGTGTTTGAAATAACACCTAGGTTGTTCAACACAAGGGCTTTGGAAACCCAATAGGAACAATTTAAACAGGATGATTACTTTTTTCCTCTGGAAACATGACTAGAATATAACCATTTGAATATAAACATATGTGTTTACATGTCATAGCTAAAGATCAAATTGTCAGCTAGGTATGTTATAAGCAGAAAACTTTGTAAATTCACAAATTACATTTCTGCTTTATCCTCAAAGCTCATTATTTGGGTAAAAGGATCCATTTTGATAGTAATAGTGCTTGTATTTCAAATATACTTTTCACAAGTATATTTGAAATTCACAAATCTTTCACGTTATGCTAGGAACCCGGTACTAACAGTCCCACACAAGGCACAAATTTTCACCTTTAAAAAAAAAGAAAGAAAAGAAAAAGAAAAATCCTTAGCAAGAGAAGGCTTAACAGAAGCACAATTCATGAGTTATAGCTTCTTCTTTCTATAAAACCTTATTAACATCTAACTCTAAGCCTAGGAACTTATAAGCTTTACTTTAGTATAATACTTGTACAATCCACAAAGCATTTATGTACATAATGACATTTGATCTTCAGAGAAACTCTAATATAGGTAGATTGTTTCCTTATTCCCATTTTACAGAGGATGAAACAGGTTTAGAAAGGGTGATGGATTTGCCTAAAGTCGTACACCAAGTAGGTGGCAGAGTTGACCTTAAATCTAGGTCTTCTGACTCTTCAGTATTTTTTCTTCTACATCAACCTGCTTATGTCAAAACCAAGCAATGGTTGGGCAGGGTGCTGTTGTTGAGGAAGCTGAGTGGATCTCTCGAGCTTGGGAGTTCTGAACTGTAGTAGAACTAAAGTCAATGCAGCGTCTGTACTAAGTCTGACACTAATATGGTGAGTTCCAGGAGCAAGGGGACTGTCAGTCTGCTTAATGAAAGGCAAACTAGCCCAAGTTGGAAATAGAAACAGAGCAAGTCAAAGCCTCCATGTAAATCATTGGTGGGATCAGTTTATGAGAGGCCCCTACACTTCTCTCCTGGGAAAGATAGGAAGACCCAGTCTCAAAACAAAAATAAACAAAACAAAGCCAAGAAGTGACTAGATGATCATTTGGGGATACGTAGAAGGGATTCTTGGTCAATTATGGATTGGCCTTGATCATAGGTATCAAACTCAGGAACCAAATTAAAATATATTTGAGAAATATATAACAAAATAAATAAAAATGCAATACAACATAAATGATGTTCATCTGTGGTTTTGCAGGGATCCCTTACTTTTTGAGTTTGATGCCACTGGCCTAAAAGACATCTGAGATCCCTACCACCTCCAAAATGGTGATTCTACGACGTACTATAAGCAGGGCTGACCAGGCAGCTCTAACTTATAAGCTAACCATATGAGAGACCCTTTCTAAATGCAATTTCTATGTTTTGTCAATCAATCAACAAGTATTCAGTGCCTACTATATGCCCGGCACTCTGGTAGACATTCAGACCTATGTTATGTTAGAATTCACACAATAATAAGCAATATTATGATAAGGTCTTAGAAATAAAAGATTTGGAGTAAATAAGTCTTAATTACAACACAATTTCTTCAGTTTCTTTCTTCCTAGTTTCCCCCTTTGACGCTCTTCCTTGTTCTTTGTTTTAACTCCAGGCCTTTATTCCACTTGGATGCTTAGTGACTCACGCTGTGTGGTCTGCCATCCACCATCTCTCCTTTCCCATTCACTCAAATCTATTACAATTCCAGGAGGGTCTCCATTGTTTTCTTCTTTATCATTTGCTTGGGGTATATGGTGTGTTCAGGAGGACTAGCACTTCTGGTGTGAGGATTTGCTGAGCCCTTTTCAGGGCTACTTTGGTATCCACTTGTACCCAGTTCTCACCTGTGACTCCAAGAAGCTGTAGCGCTCACAGTAGCCAGACCCCGGTAAACTGTCTTGTCAAATGGTCTAAACCAGGTTGGGGGTAACTAAGTAGCCTCAGACACATCAGTGAGCTAAGGGGATGTCTACCGCCAAGCATGTAAAGACTTTCGCCAGTGGAATAAGTGGATGGGAACAATTTGTCCCAACAACCGTGAAGACGGCTAAAGCAGGTGCTGTGGAGCGCTTAGAGCTTAGTCAGACATCAGAGATGACAAGGTCATCTGTTGCACCCTGGGCCATCACCATGCATCTTGACTTTTATCTGAACTTTGATGGCTCTGGAAGAGAGGGTAAGGTTGACAATTTTATGCAACTCTGCCTCACTCAAATCCAAGTCGTGCATCATTCAAGAAATCACCTGTGATGTCATTGGACCTCTTCAAAAATGGAGGAACAATACAACAACATCATTTGCCCCACTTCCTGTCCCTTCCACCCCTTCCGTCTTCTGTATTCTACTCTGAGTCCTGCTCTATTTATCCTTCCTCTGCTGCTTACTCTCTGACACTTTATCCTTTTTCCTTTGCTCTGGTCCACCTTTTATACCCTCTTTGACCTATTCTGTCAGTTTGTACCTTTTACCATTGCGGGGGAGGTTTCTGTTATAATAACAAGAATTATAATGAACATTTATATAGCAGTTTAAGGTTTACCATTAGATATGTTATCTCATTTGATCCTTACAACAACCCTGTGAGGTAAGCACTATTATTATTCTCTTTTTAGATATGGGGAAACTGAGGCTGAGGTTAAATAATTAGCACAGGGTTACGCACCTAGTAAGTAACTAAAGTAGGACTGACTCTGATTCTTGTGCTCCATCCACTCCTTCACCTAGCAGCTTCACACTTCTATAATGCTTTGAGGCTTATGTACTTTCCATACATCCCTGTGAGGCAATCTTTTTCCATCACTGCTCTTAAAGAAGTAGCCATGGTGTAGTGGAAAGAAACCTGAAATTGGAGTTTCAAGGCCTGAATTTAAATCTTGCCTCTTCTCCCATAATTACTGTGTGACTTTGGACAAGTTGCTTAGTCTCTCTGAGGCTACTTTCTTCATTTGCAAAAGAGAGATAATGAGATCTCAAAGGGTGATGTGAGGAAAATATGTGATAAGTTTCAAAGCACTGTGTATACATATACCTGACATGCATGCCTTCAATGCATTGTGGCTTGTTCCTATGTGTTTTCTAACTGTGTGCCCTTCTCCATTGTGAAATGATAGTGAGGGGAAAGTCTATACCTATGTATATAGATGCTTACTATGTAGGTGGAACATTTTCTTGTTTCTTAATTTGTTATGCTATCTGATTAAATTTAACTAAATGATGAGTTGTTTTGTTTTGTTTTTGGAACTATTATGTTCTATGATTCCCTGGTAAAAAATAAACACACCAATAAGAGCTAGTTAGCTATGGCTTTGAGTATATGACTGACAGTAGTTGACTCATAAAGGATTTCAGATCTGGGATAGCTTTCTGGTGAGGAGTGTCCAGGTGCTTCCTGAATATACCAGAGAAGTAGTCATCCAGCCTTTTCTTGAAAACATTCAAGGAAAGGGAGTCCACTACCTCCTGAGGTACCCCCTCCTACTTTTAGATAGCCCTGATTATTATGTAACCAGTAGGTGGCACCATGAGGCAAGGTTTGTCTATGTAAGAGTTGTACTGCCCATTGTAGGTATGTGGCAAGGGCTAATTCTTCAGAGACCACACAAATTTATCCTTCTATTTGTGGCCCAGGATGTGTGACTGCCTCTTGGTCTATACCTCTTTTCTGCTCTTTGCCTCAGAGACTGAAGCTTCACTGAGATGCTAGTGCTCTAAGACATCTGACTTTGACTCTGACTCCATTAGTGTAGGGTACAAAGTCCCAAGTCATGTGACTCATCTAGTTGTATTCATCATATATTTAAAATACTATAAGAATCATAAATAAAATTATTGATATTCTCTCTACCTTTCTTAGAACCTCCCAGTTCTTTCTCTAACTTTTCTACTTAGAGAAAACCCAAATGTTTTAGAAAGAGGTTTCCTGACCTATGTTTCATGCACAATTTCTCAATTTACATTTTTTTTTTCTAATGGCTGATTTTGTCTCATATAAAACAGTGATCAGTCAAAGTTATCTGTGAATCATATCAGTTAATTATTTACATGCAGAAGCTAGTGCAATGGAAGATGTCAGTGTCTAGCATAGTATACACAGAACTGATTTTGTAAAAAAAAAAAAAAAAAGGACTCCAGATATGGTTTGACCAGGGCACAGTATGGAGAAATACCTCCGTATTTCCATATCTGATAGCTTTCTTAAGGCACTGCAAGTTAATGATCAGATGTCATCTTCTCTGTTCCAGATGTAGTTTGACAAGGCCAAGGATAGGGAAACCATGACTTCATAGTCCTAGACATGATGCCTCTCTTCAGGCAATATAAGATGTTGTTCAGACATCATATTCTTTTAACTAGTTATTCAGTAATCTTCTTTCAAGTTGTCATGTTGCTAAAGTAAACAGTGAGCCTTCACTGAGCCTTCTGTAATTTTCCTTTGCTTGGTTTATCACTCTGACCTGCCTCACTTTGCTCCTTTGTCTGATGAGGCAAACAAGCCCACAGGCAGTGTGTTACAGACAATTAAAAAAAAAATAACAACAAAACAAAAGCCCAGATGCTGTAGCTTAAATCCGACAATGCCTGGGGAAAACAAGTGGTTTCAAAAAATGTTTTCATTCCCTTTACTCTCCATAATGCTATTCCATTGTTTTCATTGATCCCCAGTGACCAAATCCAGTGGGCTTTTCTCAGTCATCTTCCTCCTTGACTTTCATGTAGCATTTGATACTTCTAACTGCTCGCTCTTTCTTTATACCGTCTTCTTCCTTTTCTTCCATGACATTCTTCCCTCCTACGTTTGGTTTTTTTTTTTTTTTTTTTGCCTCTTTGACTGTTTCTTCCTCTCTTTTGATATGTTATCTTTTCCTGCTCTCTAAATGGGGGTATCTCCCAAGGTCTGAATTTGATTATATTCTCTTGTTTCTATGTGTCTTCTGTCTTGGCAAATTCAGTCATTTTTAGAGCTTCAGCTACCAACTTAATCAAGTGACTTCTGAACAGAGGGGGAATGGTACAGTGAAAAACACATTGAATTGAGTCAGAGGACTTGGGTTTGAATCCCAATTTTGCCACTTATTCCCTATATGATTCTGGGCAGATCTCTTAACTTCCCTGGGCTTTGGTTTACTCATCTATGAAAAGTGGAGGTTGGAGCAGATAATGTCTAGGGTCCCCTCCAGTACTAAAGCTATAATCCTACTATCTACCTATCCAACTTTAAATTCTCCCCTGAGCTCTCTAATCACACAAATTGCCTCCTAGACACCTCCACCTGGATGTTCCGCTGGCATCTCAAACTCAGCACATTCAAAACTAAAATCATCTCCTCCATCACCAAAACAAACAAACTCCCAAACTCGCTACTCCTCCCAACTTCTGTTCTTTTGTTGACAGTGCTTATTATCTTCCAAGTCACCTAAGCTCCTAACTTCAAAGTCATCTTCTCATTCCACTCCTCAATGCTAAGTCCTGTCAATGCTCCCTCCACTATTTCTCTCATCTCTAGCCTCTCCTTGTTGTCACGAGGCTACCCTCTAGTTATCTTCTGCTTAAATTTTAGCTTTATGCCTTTACAAGCTTGTTGTGAAGGTAAAACAAGACCATATACATAAAGATCAGGGCTACAAAAACACACGTTGTTTTTGTTGTTCAGTTGTGTCTGACTTTTCATGACCCCACTTCGGGTTTTCTTGACAAAGATCTTAGAATGGTCTACCATTTCCTCCTCCATTTCACTTTATAGATGGGGCAAATAAGATCATTTGCCAAGCTAGCAAGTGTCTAAAGCTGGATTTGAACTCTGGTCTTCCTGACTCCAAGCCTGGTGCTCTATTCACTGTACCACTTAGTGGCCCCATTCTGGGTCTAGGGAGCCATAATTAGTATTATTTTGCCAAATTTGAATAGTTTTTGAGTCCTCAATCTATTGCAAAAGCCCAACTTTTTCCTGAACTTGCTGCATTTCACTGAGCCTTCTTTGTGTGGCCTTGGCATATTGTAGTCATTTCCCCACAGGAATGAAAAGACATATTTAACTGTGCTTTATTCTTACCACAGGGACAAAAATGTAACAAGAAGTACTTTATAAGATGTCTATGGTTCAGGCGCATACCTGCAGCCTTTCTAAGACCCAGACAGACTCAAATGATTCACAGGGTGCTCTGAACCCAGGAGTTCTAGGAAATGTATATTTTAGTTTGCTTAAACATAACTAGACTCAGTTCCCTATTCAATACATGGTCATGGACTTGGGATCCAGTACTTTTCTATTAGGCATTATGTTGCTGGCAGGAACCAATGAGTGCATCCTACCATGTCTAGCTCATCACTCCTGGACTGGCAGAGTGGACTCCTTTACAGGCTTAGACAAGGAGAGCCAACTGTCATTTGCTCTGGCATTTCTCCAACCTGGGGAACTTAATACAAATTTCCAGTAGCTGAAAGCTGGGTCACATTCCCTCTTAGGCTTTTCTTATTAGCAGTTAAACTTGGCTGTTCCCTCCTCCCCCAGCTCCATAGTTATGGGGTGGGGCGTCTGCAGCTTTGAGGCAACATGTGGCCCTCTAGGTCCTTAAGTTTTGGATTCAGTCAAAGGGCTGCACTTGAGGGCCTAGAGGGCCACATGTGACCTCGAGGTCACAGGTTCCCCACCCCTGTATGGTGGGATATGGTGGGACAGATGCAAAGTAAAGGTATCACATCAGATAATAAGATTTGTTCCTTTTTTTTTTTTTTGTTCCAAAACAGAAGTTTTGGAAGTTAAGTTAAGTTCACCTAAAACTGCTGATTGAAGGGCTACACATTTTCTAACCTGTGTTAGACATAGTTAGCATTTGTGGATTTCTTTCCATTTTTTACAGAAAACAAAACAAACTAACAAAACTTCATCTAGGTAGGAGGCCAGAAAAAAATGGGAAAATTCTACTTCAGTTTACCATTTCCATGAATTGTACATGCATCATGAAAGCTTATGGGATAGTCTCACTCAGTGTCAAAAATTTTGGGGCTTTAAAGGACGTTAGAGACCATCTAATCTAACTAAGACCTGAAGAGATTGAGTGACTTACTGGTCACACAGCTGGCAGGTCAATTGGACTTTGGCTCAAGCTATCTCACTCTGAATTGAGTGCCCTTTCCACTATACTACCCTGGCCTCTATAAGAATGAATCATCATTGTTTGGGAAAATCTGTCCCTTCCCACAACTCACTGCCAATCACCCCTATTTTTAATGCTATATTTTTTCACACAGTTGTTGACTTGTTGAATATTCTTATTAATGTCATTATAAAGTTATTATTTTTCCTACCCCCCTCTAAAGCCTTAGTCTGAGACTTTGTTATGATATGTCAATCAGTCAATCAATAAACATTTATTAAGTGCCTATTATGTGCCAGGCTCTGTACTAAGCACTGGGGATACAAAAAAAAAAAAGACAAAAGAATAGTCCTTGCTCTTAAGGAGGTCACAATCTAATGAAGGAGGCAGATGCAATATGAACAAGATTTTTACAGGGTAAATTGGAAATAATCAACAAAGAGGAGGCTCTAGAATTAAGGGTAATTCAAGAAAGGCTTCCTGTAGAAGGTGGGATGTTAGCTTTGACTTGAAGTAAGCCAGGGAAAATAAGAGGCAGAGATGAGGAAAGAGAGCATTTCAAGCATGGAGAACAGCCAGTGAAAATGCTGGGAGTCAGGAGATGGAGTGGAGGCCAGTGTCAAAAAGCTTGGCTGATGGAATACGAACTCCTACCAAGCTGGAAAGCCTTCACATGTAGTGTGACGATGTCCAAAGTCTAGCGGCTAGACTTGAGACTCATTAGGTTCTTAGAGGCTCATTCCTAAGCTGGCCAGAGGGTGCTGAATTTTTTTGGTCACAGTAACTCTTAAAGACCATATACTAAATTATAGAAGTTTTGCATTTGGAGTTGTTAGGGAGAGTGTCTACATGAACCAAAGTATGAATTTTTTAAGATAATAGTTTTTTTTTAAATATGTCATTTATTTTTTGAGACTGGAACTTCTTATCTTATCTTGGAAGGTCACTAGACACTTATGGACCTAATCCCATTACTGTTAACTTGCTCAACTTCCATCCTTGTCTGGTTCAACCTTCTTTAGGCAGCCAGGTGGCCCCTGCTTCTGGACATTTACCAAGCACTGGACTTATTATGAACATCTATCAGCTTATCCCACTGTAGGTCAGAACTCCTGAGCCCAAGCAATCCACCAGTCTTAGTCTCTGAAGCAGCAAGGATTACAATAATGTTCCACCACTCTCAGATTGCTCCACTATTCAGTGAGGTTTTTAAAAAATGATAGAATCTTTTTTCTCATCTGCTACCAGAGAAGAGGCACTCATGGACAGGACTACTGCTGTCAGCTGCCATTTACCATTTATGTTACCTAAGCCCCTACTGACAAATCCACTCCCTCCACCCTGTAGTCATACACAACCACCAAGGCAAAGTTAGGGGAGGCTACAAAAAATCAAAGTGATTCAAGGAAAATGGCTCTTTTTCCAAAGGAGATGGAAGAAAATGAAGATGATGATCTATCAGAAGATGAAGGAAATGATAATGGAGAACAGATTGTCTTCTCCTAGAAGAAGGGTAAGAAGGCTGTGACTGCTCCAGAAAAGAAAGCACCACCAGTAGTCAAAAAGACCATCTTTACCACACCTGCCAAGAAAGCAATTGTGACCCTTGGCAAGATGGCAACAGATTCCCCTGTCAAGAAAGTGGCTACTCTAGTCAAAGCAGTCATCACACCAGGCAATAAGGAAGCCAACCTGGATAAAACAGGTATCCCCTGGTAAGAAAAGAAATGGAAAATTCTAAAAAAGAGGATGGTGAATTTTAATAAGAGAATGACTGTAAAGATGGAGAATGTGAAGAATTTGAGCTGCCCAAAGAAACAAAAATGGCTGCAACTTCATTGAAACAAAGCTCTGAGGATGAAGACGATAAGGAAGATGAAGACCATAAGGATGATTCTGAAGATGTAGCTATGGATGCCACACTTGCCAAAAGGAGGAAGATTCCTATAAAAGTTGTACCTGTAAAAACTAAAGATGAAGATGAGAAAGATAAGGAAGAGGAAGTGCTCATCAAAAAATCATTTGGAAAGAAGAAAAAGGAAATGAACAAACAGTAAGCCCCTGAAGGTAAAAAATACTCAGAAATTAGAAATTGAACCTATAGCTTTTATCTTTCCACTGGAAACTTCAACTTCAATAAAAGCTCTTTTGAAGTAAAAACTTGCAACCTGGCTTTTTTGAAAAAAATGATCTCGCAATTCTGAATGTCTGAACTGGCACTAGCAGAAAGTCTGGCTATATAGAATTTGAATCTGCTGAAGTCCTGGAAAAAGCTTTGGAATTCAGTGGCTCAAATGTCCTTGGCTCTAAAATTAAACTGGAAAAAAGCAAAGAAAACAAGAAAGGTATGAAAGATCAAAATGCAAGGGCTCTGTTCATCCAGAGCCTACCTTAAAAATTACTCAGAAAGAACTAAAGGAAGTACTTGATGAGGCTATTGCAGATACATTAGTCCTTACCAAGAATAGGATACTCCAAAGAATTGCCTCCATGGAATTTAAGACAATCAGCAAAAGTTCTTGGAAGGTCTTGGAAGAGAAACAAGAACTAGAGATTGAGGTTGGGCTATTATTCTGGACTCCATAGAAGGAAAGAAAACTAAGGGCAAGAAAATTCAAGAGGAAACTCAAATACATTTGCAGTGAATAACCTCACCTACAATACCACTAACAAAAGCCTACAGGAAGTGTTTGAGAAGGCAATATCTAGGGCCTTTTCCAACAACAAGGGAGGCACACCTAAAGAGTAGGTAGGCATTCATTGAATGTTCCTCTGCTGAAGATACAAAAGAAGGTTGAATTTTTGTACTCAAATGGAAATTGAGTGTAGAACAATTAGATTGGTGTTAAAAGTAATTTCAAATTAGAAAATAACAATTCATGGATCCATTAAAGACCTGTCTGCACAGAAGAAATATTGAATCATTTTAATGGCTCTGTTGGTGCAAGGATGGTCACAGACAGGAAAACAGGGTCATCAAAAGAGTATGATTTTATGAACATCATCATGAAAGAAGATGCTAATGTCAAAGAAATTGGAGAGACTGGTGGAAACAAAAAGATTGGACTGGGCAAAGACTAAATCAGAAGGTGGCTTTGCAGTGTGTGATGGTAGTTAAGGAGAATTTAGTGGTGGAAAAGGTGGAAAAGGAAAAGGTAGAGGAGATAAAGGAGGTCATGGGGGTTTGGTGGTGGGTGCCAAGGAATCTGTGGAGGTTGGAGTGGTTTCTGAGAAGCCAGAGAAGGAGGAGGAGACCACAAGCCACAGGGAAAGAAATTGAACTTTGAATAGTTTCCTTACCCTATTCCCCTTTCCCCTGCTATTTGAAAGGACTCCGGACTCTCAGGGGTTTTATCCTGACATCTAATCATTGACAGAGCCTTCTGAGGATATTCCAAGGCAGCATGCAGTCCAGATGTTTTCTTGGAAAAACCCATATGACATCAAGGGAGAGGACATATCAATTTTGACTGGATGGATATTCTATATAAAATTTTTGAAGAGTTGGATGTGGGAGTTAACCTTTTTGTCTACGAGCTGTTTTAAGTTTATAATATTACACTCAATGTACACAATTTTTTTTTCCTACAGACGTCTGTAGTAGTTTGTTTCTCTCCTCTTTTTTCCCTATAAAGAAAAAAAAGCAAACGTATTATTCTGTTTTTGTTTTTGTCTTGCTCCGGCAGCCTGTCTTCGGACAAATTAAAGAGGCCTTTAGTGGAGGGAAATGATGTGTTATGGGCTGTTTTTTTATTTGCATGCATTTCATTCTGAAGTTCCTGGCTCTCCTACTAGCAAACAAGCTTAGCAAATTATATTACCTCTCTGAACCTTTTTTTCATCTGTAAAATGAGAAGATTAGGCTAGATAGTTTCAAAGATTCCTTGTGACTTTTGAATTCTATGACAGACATTGGATCTGTGACTTTATTAGTATCAGAAACTGCCTGAAGAAGAAACTCACTCTTTCTATCAACGCAGGTTAGCACTTCCTTTGTGACTTATAGACAAATAGAGTTGTCCATTACTTTGCGAAGTTAAATAATTTACCCTTGGTAATAGAGACTATATACATCAGAGGCAAGACTTGATTCCAGGTTTGGCTCTCTCTCTCCGTCACAAATTCTGTGATAGCACAAAACAAATGAATAATAATGAAAGGAGATGAGAGGAAATGGTCTTGGAATCAAAGATCATGTAGTTCTTAATTTAGCCTAGACTAGTCCTAGTTGAGTAAGTTGAATTCATTGAAGACCCCCTACTCTATTCCAATGAGTACGATTATAAGTTCTGTGTATTTGGTCTCAGAGCCGTGAGATGCAGATGGTAAGATCACTGGCGTAACCATGAGAAACTGACTGGAGGCCCTCCACTCCTGTTTTTCCTTGCGGTGGTAACAGAGGTGACTCAACTACATGGAAAGTCCCCCCAAATTATTTTTGTTCCTCTGGACCATTGTCCAACATGAGCAGGTGCCCCTCTTATGACCACCTAATCAGTGGAAATGCCCTATGCTTCAGCCATCTTATGATCACTTTATGACTACCTAGTCAGTGGAAAGATTTCCTGCCTTGCCAATTCATGACTCTGCTGATATTTTGTTTTGCTTATTTTAGTTTATGCATGATATGTTAACCAATGAAATTATTCTGTACCTGTATGGCTGCTCCTGAATGTTTACATATAGAACCTTATAAAAATAAAACCCTGGAAGGAGGGGGCATCTCAGATTGTGAGGAAGATCTGAGGTCCACTTCATTAGAGGGGACCATGGACCCTTTAATAAAGTACCATTGGCCCAGAGCTCTGCTTCAGTTTTGCTTATCGTAGCTTGGATAATTTTTATCCTCACATAGTACTTTGCCAAGTAAGTGAGAGAAGAGTAGTGAAAACTGTAGAGAGAAAAGAAGAAAGGGAAAGAGAAAACAAGAATGGGGCAGAGGGAGAGAAGATAGAGAAAGGGGTAAGTAGAGAAAGGAGAGAATAGAAAATAATAAGGAAAACAGAAAATAAGAAGGAAGGGTAATAGAAGGAGAAGAGAGACTAAGGGAACAAAGACAGGGGAGAGGAAATGAGAGAGCCAAGAGACAGTGGAAGCAAAAAAGAGGGTTTTAAAAAAACTGAATTTTATTCATGTCTTTTGTTTTCATATTATCTATGTATTTCCCACTATATTCCTCCCTTGATCTCTCTCAGAGAGTAACCCCTTATAATAAAGAATATTTAAAAAGAGAAAAGAAAAAAAATCAGCACAACCAACCAATCTACAAAAAAGCCTAACCTATATGGAGTGTTACACAACCATTGTCTCCCATGTTTGAAAAGAAGTGGGAAGAAGTATCACACACATTCTCTGGGTCCATTTGGAGATTATAATTTAGTAGCACTCAGTTTTGATTGCTCTCTTGTAATTGTTCTTTCCACACTCATTGTTATAGTCATTGCATATATCATTTTCCTGGTTCTGCTTATTTCTCTTTGTATCACTTCATATAGTAAGTCTTTTAGTGCTTCTTTGCATTCGTCATTTATTATAGCACAGTAATATTTCATTATATCCATATACCACAATTTGTTTAACCTTTTCCCAATCAGGGGATCATAAATTTAGTGCTGGAAGGAAACTTAGAGGTCATTGAGTTCAACTCCCTCATTTTACAAATGAAGAAACCAAAGCAGAAAGATATTGTGTAACTTGCCTATGACCATACTGCTGGTAAATGTCTTAGACAGGATTTGAACTTGGATCTTCTCACCTCCACATCCTGTATCCTTTTCACTATACCATGTCACCTCTCAATTCTCAATCAATGGGCATCTACTTTTTTTTTCTAGTTGTTTGCTTCAATAATGCTTCTATAAATATTTTAGTGAATATGAGACCTTTCTTTTTGTCATTAACTTCTTCAGGATATATGCATAGCCAAGGAATCTCTGGGCCAAAGAGAATGGACATTTTACTGTCTGCAAGAGAAATTTTACAGGCATCTTCCTACCTTCTGGGACAGGCACACTTATTCTGCTGAAAGAGGACCAAAGAAACCACTGCTTCTTTCTTTGCAACAAGACAATTGTATTTACTGTTGTGATGTTTCCAAAGAACATTGAAAAAATGGAAGACTAATGGTCCTTTGGGGTTGAAGAGCAGAGAGAGAGATATAATTATTCTGCAAATTCCTTACAGGGATTCCCTTGGAGGAAATCCATTGTTTTCTGATTCTAAACATCAATTATTTAAAGTAAGCTACCAATTGAGCATACTTAATGCAATCTAATATTACAACATTTCTGGCTTTATTAACAGTCATTAAATAATCCTAATAAAGCTTCAATAGCCTGTTAAGTCTTGACTTGAGGTTTGCATGTGATTTTCTCTCCTGGGGAGGACTAAATAAGGGAATGAACTGATCCTAGAAGACAAAATAGATGATTCCAGTTACATAAAATTGAAAGCCTTTTGCACAGCAATGCAGTTAAATTAGATGGGAAGTAGTTAATGGGGAAAAAAAACATCTTTGCAGCAAATTTCCCCAAAGGATCAACCAGTCAATAAGCATTTATTAAACTCCTACTGTATGCCAAGCACTGTACTAGGTACTAGAGATACAAAAACAAAAAGTGAAACAGATGCCTTCCCTCAAGGAGCTTACATTCTAATATTTGAAGTATCTATTGTCTAAGCTATATAGTAGATTGACACAAATATATAAGGATAAGAGTCATTCCCCTAAAAATAAATGATCAAAAAATATGAACAGGCAGTTCGTAAGTGAAGAAATGAGAGTATCAACAGCCATATGAAAAAATTCTCCAGATTGTTAATAAAGAAATGCAATTAAAACAAGTCTGAGGTTATATCTCATACCCATCATATTGGCAAAGATGACAGAAGAGGAAAATGGCAGTTCTAGGAGGGATTATGGGAAGACAGGCACACTAACACACTGGTAGTAAAGTTGTGAATTGGTCTACCTACTCTGTAAAACAATTTGGAACAACACCCAAAAAGTCACTTAACTATATATATATATCCTTTAGCCCAGCAATACCATACTAGGTCTATGCCCCAAAGAGATTTTTTTTTAATGTACATGTACAAAAAAAAGTACAAAAATATTTATAGTAGTACTTTTTGTTGTAGCAAAGAACTGTTGGAAAGAATAAGTGCCGATTAATTGGGGGAATGACAACAAAGTATAACATGTGAGTATAATAGAAAGTTTTGTGCTATAAGAAATGATGAAGAAGGTAAATGAAGAAGACAGAAATTTGAGGAGATTTGTATAAATTGATGCAAATCTAAATGAGCAGAGCCAGGAGAACAGAAATTAGGGATAGAGAGAAAGGAACAAGCACTTATTAAACACCTACCATGTGCCAGGCACTGTGCTGAGTGCTTTACAAATATTACCTCATTTGATGTGATGTTGAAGCAGTTGACATAATGTGAGAAAATGCAAAAGAAAACAACTTTGAGATACTTCAGGACCATGATCAAAGCAGTAACCAATCTTGACTTCAAAAGACTGGTGGTAAACCAAAGTGACCACTTCTTGGCAGAGAGGTAATAGAATAGAGGTGCAGAAGGAGACATGTAATATACATTCAGGCATGACCAATATATGATTTATTTAGCTTTATTATACTTATTTGTTAACAAGGAGGGTTTCTATTAATGGAAAGTAATAGAAATGGAAAAAAATTTCGAGAAATGGAAGGGCATCAGTTAAATTTTTTTTAAAAATATAGAATTTGAGAGCTGGAAGGGACCTTAGTGTCCATCTAGTCCAACCCATACACCAAAGGAATCTCCACTGTAACATAACAATCAAGTGGTCATCCAACCGCTGCTTGAAGACCTCAGGAAAGAAAGAACCCAACACTTCTCGGCAGCCCGTTCTAAATTTGAACAGTGCCTATTGTCAAGTTTTTCCTCATATCAAGCCTTGATTTGCCTTTTTTCTCAACTTCCACCCATTGTTCTATGAAGCCCTCTGGGGTCAGACAGAAATCCAATCCATCTGCACTTGACCAGCTTCAACTACTTGAATACAACTAACATGTCTTCCATAAGTCTTCTTTTTTCAAGGCTAAACATGTTCAGTTCCTTCAGCTGATCCTTGCACATCATGGACTCAAGAACCTTCACCATCCTGGTTGCCCTCCTCTGGACATTCTCTATTTTATCAATATGTCTAGTATGATACTTGGCATACAGTAGAAGTTTAATAAATGCTTGTTGACTCACTGATCCTTCAGGGAAATTTGCTGCAAAGATTTTTCTGCCTAATTAACTGTTTCTAGTTCTGGGCATCAGTACTTTAGTTGAGGTCTGATGAGGGCAGCATAGAGAGCTCCCTCTTCCTAAAAAGCAATGTCTATCTTAATGCAATGCAAAGTCTAATTAACTTTTTTTGGTTGGTACATCATGTTGATGACTCATGTTGACCTTTTAGTCCATTACAACTCCAAGACCTTTTCAGAATGATTGCTCTTCATCCAAGTCTCCCCCATCTTACACTTGTGAGATTGGTTTTTTCCTATCCAAGTACAAGGCTTTACATTTATCTTTATTGAATTTCATCTTATTAGCTTTAACCCAATGCTCCAGCCTGTCAGAATTTTTTTGGATCCTGACTGTCATCCAATATGTTAGCTAGCCCTCATTCAAAGCTTTGAATCACCTGCAAATTTTGATAAGCATATCATCTATGATTTTGTCCAAGTTATTGACAAAAAATATTAAATAGCCCAGGGCCAAGCTGGGATTTCTGAGGTTTTTTTCTGGAGACTTCCTGCCACGCTAATTCTAAAATAAAACAACCACTCTTTTAATCTGGCCATCCAACCAGTTGTGAATTCATATGATTATTTTGTTGTTTAATTCACATATCTCCATCTTCTCCGCAAGAATAATTTGAGATGCTTTGTAAAAAAATTACATTTCCCTCATATACTGGGTTAGTAACTACCACAAAAAAGAAATAAAGGCATTCTGGCATGATTGGTTCTTGATGAGGATATGCTGGATTTTTATAATTACATGTTCCTTTTCCAGAAGCTTTCTAACTACCTCTTTAATCTGTATTTGAATTTTCTTTCTTCCTTTTTTTTTTTTTTGCTTAGGCAGTTGGGGTTAAGTGACTTGCCCAGGGTCACACAGCTAGTACGTGTCAAGTGTTTGGTCTGAGGCCGGATTTGAACTCAGGTCCTCCTGACTTCTGGGCCTGTGTTCTATCCGTTGTGCCACCTAGCTGCCCCTTGTATTTGAATTTTCCCAGATATCAAAAACGAATGCACTGGTCTATAGTTGACAGAGTATTCTCCCTTTTATTTTTTTTTAATAATTAATTTATTTTTAGTTTTCAACATTCACTTCCACAAGATTTTGAGTTCAAAATTTCCTCCCTATCTCTCCCTTCCCCCAGTCCAATAAGGCATGCATTCTGAATACCCCTTTTCCCAATCTGACTTCCCTTCTATCAACCCCCCTTCTCCTATCTTCTTCCCACTTTTTTTAATAGAGACATTTTCCCTTCTTCAATCTTGTGGCACCTCTCCTGTTTTCCATGATTTTTCAAATATTCCTGATAGTGACTCAGCAAACATCTGTCAGTTTTTCCAGAATCCAAGGAAATAACCCATTTGGACCAGGTAACCTGAATTTATCAAGGAAAGTGAAGTACTTTCTTACAATCTCTTTATCTATCAGGTATCAATTCCCTGCCAGTGCCTTTTGTTCTGTCATTTCCAGCGTAAAAGTTATTTTTCTTAGAAAAAAGAGAAAATAATTGATCAGCTCAGCCTTCTCTCTGTTGTCAGTTATCATCATCCCATTCATTCTAAGAAAAGGTCCTATTCCTTCTTCACTCCTCGTTTTTCTCCCTAAATCTCTCTGTGGGTCTCTTTCCTCTCTCTCTCTCTCCCTCTGTCTCTTTGTCTCTATCTCTCTGTCTCTGTGTGTCTCTCTCACTGTCTTTGTCTCTCTCTGTATCTCTCTGTCTCTCTTCTTTTTCTTGTTGACTTGTGTGTAACAGGGTTTTGGAGCATGCCTAGTAATATGCCCGGCCTTCAGACAGTGAGGTCAAAGTACTCTGTTACACTTACCTTTGTGAAAATTTCATCCTTCAAAAAGTGGGGAAGCCTTTTGAAAGAGGAAATTGGAAATTCTATTTTTCTTTCTTCATCCTTAGCTCATTCTGAGATTTTGACACTTTTTACAGGATGGTGCCCACTAGGTGGAGCAGTAGAAAGAGCATCGGGCCTGAAGCCAAAAAGAGATCTTCCTGAGTTCAAATCTGACCTTAGATACTTACTAGCTGTGTGACCCTAAGCAAGTCACTTAACTCCATTTGCCTTAGTTTCCTTATTTGTAAAATCATCTGGAGAAGGAAATGGTAAACCACTCCCATATTTTTGCCAAGAAAATCCCAAATGGAGTCATGAAGAGTCAGACACAAATGAAAAATGACTGAACAACAGCCATACTTGTCTGTTCGTTCTCTGTAATTTGGTTTTGCTTTCATCCTCTGAACATTTATTTTTAAAATCTAAGTTGGTTAGTGAGTTCCCTGTCTATCTATATCGGTCTCTTCATTTTTCCTCCTCATTTACATTTTTTCCCCTTTTTTTCATCAGAATTTCATTCTTGAGTACCTCCCATACTTCCTGGACTGACTTCTGAAGCATTTTGTTCCATAGAAACCTACCTATTTTTCATCTGAGCCCACTGAAATCTATGTTAGACAATGCCCAGATTGCCTTTCTTTCTTTATTTTTGTTTTTGTTTTCAGTTCCAAATTCTTTACCTCTCTCTGTTCCCTCCCCCATTCAGTTGAGAAGGTGAGAAATAAGATAATAATTATATGTATGAAGTCATGCAAAAAATTTCCATATGAGCTCTGTTGAAAGAAAGAAAGGAAGGAAGGAAGAAAGAAAGAAAGAAAAAAGGAAGGGAGGAAGGAAAATACCCTCCAATCTGTACTCAGAATCCATCGATTCTCTATGAAGGTGAATAGAATTTTTCATCATGAGTCCTTTGGAATTGTCATGGATCATTTTATTGATCAGAATTGCTAAGAATATCACAGGTGATTATAATTATAATACTGCTGTTACTGTGTGCATTGTTCTCCTGGTTCTGTTCATTTCCCTTTGCATCAGTCTTCCCAGGTTTTTCTGAAACCATCCCCTTCATCATTTCTTACAGAATAATAGTATTCCATCATAATCATACATATAACTTGTTCAGCCATTCCCCAATTGATGGGCATTCCCTCAATTTCCAATTCTTTGCCATCACAAAAAGAACTGCTATAAACATTTTCATACATTTGAGACCCTGTCCTCTTTGCAGTATAGATCCAATAACAGTCCTCTCCTACTTTATAACAAACTATGAAATGTAGTGTTGGTTCCCCACCCTGCCCAAGTTTCCCATTATTTCCACCCTAACAACTAATTCCTCACTGTTAAATGAAAATCAGAAGTCAATAAGCATTTACTAAGCACCTACTTACGTACCCATTTGCTTTCTATGCCATCCTTTCTAAAGTCGTTTTGAATACATTTGTAAGTCACCTGGCAAATATACTTATCATTTTTTGCTCTGTCTCTGACCATGAATCTTTCAACTCTATATTGTTAAGACATGAGCCAACAATCCAAATCCCGTTCTCAGACACCAGCTTATTAGGCAGCTCTTCACTTCTCAAACTAATTTTCCTTTTTGGCATCCCTTGTCTTCAGTGAGTAACAGTGAGGAAACCCAACCTGTGCCCCAGTGGTCTTCAGTTTCTTGCCTAGGACTTCATAACATTGGCAACACTTTTTAGGTTCCTTCTGGAAGTGCCATTTGTGTCCCCATGAATTGCCAGAAATTGCTAGTTGTCATCCATTTTGATAAGTCTTGGGAGGTTCTCTGTCCTGTCTTGGATAAATGTTCCCAAGAAGGCAACAGACTCATGTTATTAGGTGGACTAATAGATGCATCTCTTCCTCTGTGTAGGGCATCACCAATTACTACTCCACTTCTTTCTGTTCCCCATAGTGGACGATCTCTCACAGTTTCTGTGGCTCTACTATATCATTGCTGGGAAGGCAAACAGCTCCCCATCCTCAGAACATCAATCTCTCTTCCCTCTTATGGAAAAAGCCTCAAATATGTTGTTAAACTCTAATTGTACAGGTGTCCCTTTCTTTTCCTTTCTCCTTTGTGTCAATCTTCTATTCTCCACCATCCTGGAAAAAAAAACAACAAACCTCTCCCCTTTTCTACTTCAGGTTCCTCCTCTCTCCTGCCCCATGGAAGCCATATGTCTGTTTCCTCTAGGAACCTTTCATTCTCCCAAATAACCAGGAGTGTGGGGAGATGTTCTTTGGGTCGTTTACCTCCTCCAGAAGGGAAATTAACCTTTACTTGGAACACAGATGATAGTTACTCAGCTGTGGCAGAAATATAAACATCATACACTCCAGGCAAGTCTAGAAATTCCCCTTATTCTTCATAATGGTTGAGATTTTCAGCTTTGTTTCTTATTTCTAAACTCTTGTGGGGGTGTTTAGATTGCAATCCTAAGCACCAAATTAAAACTTTTTACAGCCAATTATCACTTCTTAATAACCTGACAGCCACACTTAGATTCCTTTCTTTTATCTCAACAACTCCACAATCATAGCTACTTCCACATCTCCTTCAGTCTAAAACTAATCTCTAGTTAGTTTCTGTAATTTGCCCCACCCTCCAATCCATTATATCAATTTGCTTAACTCTCTAATTGTTCCATTTACCTTTTCTTACTTAATCTTGTCTTGCCAACAATTTATTCCTTATCCTTTTAGAGACTACCTCTTTAGATTTTACTCCAAATCCCCCTTTATCCTTTTATATCCCCCATAATTTTCCTTGATCCTGCTTCTTTTAGAGGGATAGAATCTGAATGAGTATCTGGGCTTAGAGATTACTCTTCAAATTTTGCTAAATTTCTTCTCTTTAAATTCAACCTCTAGACTGCTTCACAAAAACAACCTCCTCCAAACAACCCGTATGATTCTTTAAAAATTGTCTCAAATCCTCTCTTCTACTGCTCCTTCTTCCATGGAAGCTGGAAGAAAACAAAAAGAATTTTGGAATGGGACACAAACAGGGTAATTTTGTTACTATCTTATGAAATTTTAATTTACATGGAATCTGATCCCCAAAGCCGGATATTGGACTCTCTCCTCATTAGTGAATGCCCTGAGCCTGTATGAGGGGCAGGCCAGAGTTTACAAGAAAGACGGAGAGAAGAGAGATCCAAAGTCTTCGATCTCTTTAAGCTATTCTAATAACATACAGCAGCTTTCCCGGTGTCCAGCTTTGGGAGAGAAGATGGGCAATGTCAAACCCTCTTCAGGATGCTGAAGGAAGAGAAAGACTCTGGGAAGAAGCTAACATGAGAGGAACTAGTAGTTTCTGTAATGTGCCTATCTCCAGCTTGCTACACTATAGATTCGTGGAATTTTACCCCTTGGATGAAATATGAGATAATCTCTGTCTCTCTCTCTCTCTCTGCCTCTCTTTCTCTCTCTCTCTCTCTCTCTCTCTCTCTCTCTCTCTCTCTCTCTCT
>NW_020954560.1:5647171-5715502 GCF_900497805.2 Vombatus ursinus | reverse complement strand
TCTCTCTCTCTCTCTCTCTCTCTCTCTCTCTCTCTCTCTCTCTCTCTCTCTCTCTCTCTCTCTCTCTCTCTTTCCTTACCCCTTCTGTCTCTTGAGCTGAGATATCTTCTGATTGAGCTATCTTCCTCCCACTGGGAGAGATCCTTCAATCTGAATTGTCTGATATATATTTTCCTGTGAACATGTTCTCTGATTTCTGCTTTGCTAGCAACTTGGATAAGCGGGTTTCTTTGCTTGTTTGCTGAGTATGCATTGTGAAACTGGTAGTTCTTGGGAAGGAATTCAAGCCTTAGAAATAAAACTTGGGGTCCCTCCTGGCACATTAAGAAGTAGTAATTGAGTTTAGCTTGAACCAGAAAACTGCATCCCCTAGATTAATATTATCTAATGGAGTAGATGGATATAATTCTAGCCTTTCTTTGAGGAAAGCAGAGTGGTGACCAGCTTCTGGCCCCAACCTCCATTTTTCCTCCATACAGGAATCAAAGATTCCCTTGGAGAAGGCTGGGGGGAGGTGATGCTAGAGATATCTATTCTTATCTCCTTTCAAGCCACACATGACACCCCTTGTTACATTTGGGGATACCTGCATATTATATACATTTAAAAAAAACCTGATAGATCAAGTTTTTGCATACAAGCCTCTTTCTTGTTCTTCTTGATGTATTAATATGTTTTTGCTTGGTTATGACTGTTAAGTCATAATAAAAAATAAATGTAAGTAAAAAATGTCCACGAGAGAGGGTGATTGCTCAGACAGCACGTTCAGAACATTCTTAGCTCTTTTAGAAGTCACTGTCTCTTTACATAAAACACATTAACCACATGTAGTTTTTACTTCTTTCATTTTGACATATTCATGTCCCTATAATCTTTCTATTAAATTATCCCATCATTATACATCATTTCAAGGAGAGTTTGGAGTGTATGTGTTTACCTGTCTGTGTATGTGTATGTATATATGTATGTACGTATGTATGTATGTATGTATGTATGTGTTTAATCTACAGCTTCATTTCATGGAAGAGTTGTCACTGAGCTCTCAGTAGTTTTAAAGAGTCTAGAGGTAAAGTGGTATTTCATGTGTTTGATTTTGGAGAGATATAGACCCTTCAGGGCTTTGTGTTTTACCGAGGAAACAAACAAGCAAAAGTAATTCCTTGTTAAAAGTTGCCAGGACACACTTCAGCCCTACTTTGGATCTCTGCTTAATGTCCAATTGTAAAACTACCACTTCAGAAACAGTTTAACATTTTCTCTTTCATCAAAACCCAAAAGCTGTCTGAGTCTGAGGCCCTCTGATTTTCTGAAGCCTGAGATTCTTTTTGGTCTCTCATTCAAGTGAATGGCAAAGGGAGAAAGCAAAGGCTTAGAAGCCCCTGAATGGGCTCACTTCAAGGCATTGCATTCCACATTCCGCACATCTGTATGTGTCTCTGTGTGTCCCTCCTTGTTCCTTCTCCTGATCTCATTTTAAAGCTCTCATCTTAATTCAGATTCAAGATGTCAAGATTTACTTTACTTGGGAGAGCTGACAAAGGGAAGAAGCTGGTAGAGAAGAGATTAAAATGGTGGAGAAGGTCATTCCATCTAGGGAAGGAGGGTAGCCCTGTACTCAGGAGTATATATATGTATATATACACATACATAATACACACATATGTGTGTGGGTGGATGTATATATACACACACTCCTTATCTTCTAGGCTTAAATAAACATCTGAGTTGCTGATTATGAAATTTCTTAACAATAGAACAAATGATACCACAAAGACACGAATAATTATTTACAGTGTTTTATCTGTGAAAAAGATAACAGTTTAAATTATCTCTAACCATCATTATCTATGTAGATAACTGTTCCTGACTTCTGGAACAACCATCCCACCATTTAGTTCACTCAGGATGCCAATTAATCTCTTACCAAGAATTCACTTCATCTTCTTCTGCAAGACAAGGGTTACAACAGTTCTTGCCGAGAAAGAAGTCTCCTCATCTTCTTTCTCTCTTCTCAAAGTTTCTCTTAAATCTCCATTTCATTTCAAATCTTCATAGTCTCTTCAGAATAACAATTAGATTCTAAGTATCCAAAATTAAGTTTAAGTAACGCTATCTAAAACTTCTGAGGACAAAACAACTGAGGCTAGTGTTACTGATGTAAAAAAAAAAAAGATAATCTCTAATGTCCCATCAGTCTCTAAAATTTGATGACTCTATAGCTATGAATCTGCTTAATAATAATGTCACTTACATAGCACTTTAAGGTTTATGAAGTGTTTTGCATACTTATTTGATCTTTACAACTATTCCATTTTTGCAGATGAGTAAACCAAGGCTCAGATTTACTTGTTACTGCATAGCTTGTAGGTGTAACAGTAAGAATTTGAAGCTAGATTTCTCCTGACTCCAATTCAAACACTCCTTCCCTTTATACTACACATCATTTGAAGCTGAACAAAATGTATTCCCTTGTGTTATATTTAAGTACAGCATAAAGAGCATTATATAGAGAGTCGGGGTTGAAAGGAACCTTTGAAATCATTGAGTCCGATGTTCTCATTTTACAGGTTAAAAAAAAAAAACTGAAGCCCTGCGAGGTTCGGTAATTTTCCCAAGGTCATAGTTAGTGGCAGAACTAGGATTGAGCATTGACACCTTCTGAACATCAAAGAGGGCTAGGAAGACAACTGATCAACTCCTTCAGAAAGAGCCCCCATCCCTTTTAAAATTAAAATACTCAGGCAGGAGCATGCTGTTTAGCAATGAGCTCTCTGAAAAGGCATGGAACACATTTTATTTTATTTTTAATTCATGGAATAAAATAAGCATCTCCATAACATAGTACAATAAAAAAAGACGATTGAACATGAAACTGCAAATCTACTATGCACAACTTGCTGTTCCTTTTAAATATACAACAAAATTATCATGTAAGTTTTTTCTTTTTCATTTTTTTCTTCCTTCCCCCTTCTCTGCCCTAGAGATGGCTATTGTTAGACATGAATAGGAATATATATATACATATGTATATATGTATACACACACACACACATATGCACACACGTATATGTATGTATATAAAATTATTCTATACATACTTCTATTTATCATTTGTTTCTCTGGATGCAGATAGTGTCTTTCTTCATATGTCCTTTATAGTTAATTAGTTAATTTGGGTATTTAAAATAGACAAAATAACTTCTTCACTCAAAATCACTGCTAAAAACAATATTGCTGTTATTATATATGGTGTTCTCTCGGTTCTGCTCATTTCACTATTATTTCATGCAAGTCTTTCCGTGTTTTTCTATAATCATTGAACTCATCATTTCTTACAGCACAGTAGTATTCCATCACAATCATAGACCACAGTTTGTTCAGCCATTCCCCAATTGATGGGCATCCCTGTAATTTCCAGTTCTTTGCCATCACAAAGAGAGTTGCTACAAACCTTTTAGAACATCTAGATTCTTTTCCTTTTTCCCTAATCATCTTTGGGTAGTTTAATAATTCTTTGGCTGTAAAAGGTATGACACACTTTTAAGTTTAATCTGTATCATTAACATTTTATCCATGCTCTCTTAAGCATACGCCATCAATAAGACAATAAATCAAGCTCTGATGTGTAGTGTTTGCTGACTTCTGAATTATAAATGCTCAGACTGAAAATCTCTGAGCCAGTGGGAGCTTACTCCAACACAACCCCCCAGTGCTCAGTCCATCCAACTACAACAAGGGTGTTCCTGTAACATCTAAACCCCGTGTTGTTTATTTCACCTCCTCTCACTTTCAGCTTACGTCCCTCCTTGTTCCTTCTCCTGATCCCATTTGAAAGCTCTCATCTTAATTCAGATCCAATACGTCAAGATTTACTTTACTTGGGAGAGCTGACAAAGGGAAGAAGCTGGTAGACAAGAGATTAAAATGGTGGAGAAGGTCATTCCATCTTGGGAAGAAGAGTAGGAAGCTCTCTCTTTAGGCAGCTGAAACCATCTGGTAGGAAGAGAGTGCAGTGATGGACCTCACCTAAGGAACTTGGTTGTTTGTCTAAGCCTGCACTGGGAGAGATCCCTGACCCTGGAATGTGCTATAACATTTTCAAATGTTATAAGAGAATAGGGATTTCAACATGTGTGATCGGGAAGCTGAGTAAGGGCTTCCTTTCAGGCCTACCCTTTCCTTTGTGTGGGTGGCCAATGCTTCTCTAGTTCTGTTTTCATTAATGTTATCCTGTGATAGACGAGTCCGTGTTTGTCTCTGTTGTAACTTGAAAATAATTTTGATCTACATGAACAGTGCCTTCTATAAAATTCCACATAGATGCAGCCTGAGATGCCCTCAGGCCTCTCTTAGGCAAACCTGTGGTTTTCCTGTCATTCACATCAAAAGTCTTTTAGATGCCAATCATGGCTAGACATTAACTGACGGGAATTGATGAGGATCACTCTGTCTGGTTGAGATAGGCGACAGGTAGAATTCTTAAATTTTTCAGTTTGGAGTCTGTCTCTGGAGGATGAATAATTTAAACACCAACTACCGTATTTGTTATAGTAATACCCAGTCAAGGGCAGCTAAGTAGTACGGTGGATAGAGCACTGGCCCTGGATTCAGGAGGACCTGAGTTCAAATCTGGCCTCAAACACATAACATTTACTAGCTGTGTGACCCTGGGCAAGTCACTTAACTCCATTGCCTAACCAAAATAATAATAATAATGATAATAATAATAATACTCAGTCCACACAGGGGATTTCTCTATAGAAAGGAGGAAGAAAGCAATGGGAATGATTCATTGGAGTGATCCTTTTATCCCCTAAGCCAGGATCGGTGATGTGAAGGGAAAATGAACTGGGATGCTTTCAACTAAATAAATAAAAAAGTGAGATCAGGAGATCATAGATTTAGATCTGGAAAGGACCTTAGAGGTCATTGAGCCAAATACCCCCATTGTATAGATGAGAAAATCAGGTCATAGAGACTTTAAAGAAACTCATGCAGTCACACGACTAGAAAGCATCTGAAGTAGGATTTGAACGTAGGTCTTCCTGACTCCAAGTCCATTGACCTAGCCACTATAAGGGACTTCAGAAATTGAGGCCCAGAGTAGACTCAGATTTTGAGACAGAAGGGAACTTGGAGGTCCCAATACTCTTCCAACCCTCTTGTTTTGCCAGAGAGGAAACTGAGACCCAGGATGATTAAGTGACTTGTCCCAGATCACACAGGTAGTAAGTGGAAGAGTTGGGGTCTGAATCCCCTATTCTGGATACTTCTCAATCCTACCTTTTCTGAGTCAGTGTCTAATTCAAGGCTACCTTTAATGTTTATTTTAATCTAATGTTTCTTGTATCAAAAATATTTTTTTCCAGGAGTAGAATGAACTTTGAAAGGGAGGATAGAATATACTCATTTACCCTGGGATAAGGGGATGGACGGTCCCACTTCTTTGTATCTGTGAGGGAATTGGGTAGGGACTAATTTCATAAATAGGAATCTCAAATGTTTATTGGTGCCAGATGCCTAGGAATGGGACAAAAGTACATTCCCAAAGCCAACTTCCCAAATTCTAAGCACAGCTTGAGAGAGGTAGCATGAGTTAGTGAGTGGAGTTCCGGGCTTGGAGTCAGGGTTCAAATCATGCCTCTGACATTTAAGTAGCTTTGTGACCCTAAATAAAATGACAACCCCTCTGAGCCTTGGGAAACTCCCGATATTTATCTACTAAGATGTAGCTAAGATGCAAAAGTGGAAGGAGGGAGTTCCCTTGCCAGCAAAATGACGGTGCTTTGGCCTAATGATGTAGCTATAGCTGAACCTCTGTGCCTGTGATGGCTGACACTTCCAGCCACAGAATAAGTTATACTCACACAGACACACACTCACACACTCTAGCCGCCTCTGAAGCTCTCTCCAGCATGTTGTTGTTCAGTCGTTGTTTAATTGCGCCCAACCCTTCGTGACCCATCTGGGGTTTTCTTGGCAAAGATGCTGAAGCGGTTTGCCATTTCCTTCTCCGGCTCATTTTACAGATGAGGAAATTGAGGCAAACAGGGCTAAGTGACCTTCCCAGGTTCACATAGCTAGTAAATGCCTGAAGCCAGATTTAAACTCAGGAAGATGAGTCTACCAGCACTCTACCCACTACACCACCTAGTTGCTCTCTCCAGCATAGCCATCACCTTTACTATGTACTTGGTTTAAAAAAAAAAAAATTGACAAAGGCAGAGTAAGGAAACCCAGGGCGTAGCAATGTATGCATGATTCATCCTGGACACTAGAAGGGGTATTTCTCATTGTACTAAAGTGTTCTGATTCTCTGATGAGGAAAGAGAGATGCAGGCCAGCTTTGGCATGAAACTAACTTTCTCTCCAAGAAGGCATTGTCTCTTCCAGATATTTATTCTGTTCTCCTTTTCTTCCATTATCATTCAAACCATAAACACCAGCTCAGGAAATACTCTTGTTCCCTGGGACCTTGCTGGCAGCATCACTTGACAGCTGCAAAAATAAAGTGCTGGGTCTTAGGGTCATTAGGACTCTTCCTATTCCACAAGGGGCAGTGGTGGGTGGCTACTGGAGTCTGTGTCCCCCATAGCAGGGTCCAGCTATAGCCTGGTTGTTGTAGAGTAATGAAATATCTATAACTACCCAACATCTGCTTGAGGAGAAGAACCACCCCCACACAAATTCTCAGAAAAGATAGAGCCCCAAACAAGCAAAGGACTCTCAGAAATAGGGGGAAACAGAAACCGTCAGAATTTGTTTCTGGATAAGAAAAAGAATACCAGTTGTGGGGGGGGAATCCCCAGAATCTCCCCCCAAAACTTTTCAGATGCAAAACACAATAGACCCTGGTTGTAAACATCCATGTTTTATTGCATACACATACGTAGATTTTTAAAAGTTAGCTGACAGGATCCCTGTGGAAGAAATAACTATCCTCTTTGCCCAATCTGGGCTAGCACTAGTCTCTGTTACTCCAGCCCTTTATGAATTCTAAAGACATGGAATCTTCTGGAGACATAGGCATCTTACCTGGCTCTTGGGAAATGTCACTAATTTGCCTAAGGAAAATGAATACTGTGCTGTAGGAAAATGGTTGAAGGAAGAAACCAGTGACATTAAACCTGAAGAAGAGAGGTCAGCTCTCTTCTGGGTATATTTTACATAAATATAGCCTCTAATAATTATAAAATCATTTCATATATATTATTTTATCTGACGTTCCCGAAATCCCTGTAAGGCAGGGCAGGTATTATTTTGTAGGTGAACAAATTGAGCCTTAGGTAAGCTAGGTCACATAACCACCCAACTTGAGAAGAACCACCCCAACCCACAGTTCTCTGCCTTTGGTAAAAGGGTTTAGAAAGTGGCAATGCCCACACTAAAACCACAGAATCATAGAATATCAGCACTGTTGGGAAGTTTAGTCATCATTTAATCAACCTCCATCAGGAAACTGAGGCTCAACAAAAGGAAATAACTTGCCCATTGTCACAAATCTTATAAATGGTGTTTTGATTCCATGTTCAACATTCTTTCACTATAACATGTTAAAATGCTCCAAAATGGAGTCCTGCACCAAATGCTTGGCTCAGACATGATTAGAAGAATATCTTTTTGCTCCAGTTGTAAGAAAAAAAGTAAACCAAGGGTCTTATGAAAAGGAGGTCAAAAATAGAAACAAAGGTCCAATATATATTAAAATATTCAGGGCAACATTCTAAAATCGCAAAGAACTAGCAACAAAGTGGGAGTCCATCATCAGTTGGTGAATGGCCAGAAAAATTCTAGCATAAAAATACATTGGAATGTGATTTTGCAGTAATAAATGACCAATACAAAGAAATAAATATGACCATTTATCAATTGGGCAATGATGTGTAATCTTATAGATTTTACAAAGTTCTTTATGTATTTGAGATATGAGACCTTTATTTGAGAAACTGAGAAAAATTTTTCCCCAATTTCCAAAATGTTGGAGGGGATGTGGAAAAATTGAGACACTGATTCACCATTGGTAGAATTGTGAACTGATTGAACCATTTTGGAGAATAATCTGGAAAAAAACTCAAAGAGCTATTAAACTGCCTATACTCTTTGACCCGGCAATACCATTCCTAGGTCTGTTTCCCAAGGTGATTAGAGAAAAAGGAAAAGAATCTATATGTTCTAAAATATTTATAGCAGATCTCTGTGTGGTGATAAAGAACTGGAAATTGTGGGGATGCCTATTAATTGGGGAATGGCTGAACAAGTTGCAGTACATGATTAGGATTGAATGTGATTTAAGAAATGATGAGCTCAATGATCTTAGAAAAATATAGATAGACTTGCATAAAATAACAAAGAGCAAAATGGGTAGAGAACCAAGAGAACAGTGTAGACAACAATAGCAATATTGTTTTAAGAAAAACTTTCAGTGTCTAAGTCATTTTGACTATTATAAATACCCAAATTAACTACAAACGACCTATGAAAGAAGACACTATCTTCATCTAGAGAAAGAACTGATAAATAGAATTATGTATAGAATGGTTTTACATATATATATATGCATACCTATACATATATATATGTATATACATATTTGTGCCTAATGGTAGCCATGGGGAGGGAAGAAAAAAGGAAAAAAAGAAGAAATTTGCATGATAACTTAATATATTTAAAAGCAATAGCAAGTTGTACATAATAGATTTATAGTTTCATGTGTAATCATCTTTTTTATTCTACTATGCATTGGAAATGCTTGCTTTATTTAAATAAATTAAATTAATAATAAAATAAACAAAATAATAAGTTAATAGTAAAATAAAAATAATAATAAAATTAATTAAAATAAAATAAATTAATTAAATTAATAGTAAAATAGAAGTAATAAATTGAATTAAATTAATAGATTAAATTAATAATAAGATAAATAAACTAATAAAATAAGTAATAATAAAATAAAACTTTAGAAAGAAATAACTATGACATAAAGACAAAATGCTACCTAAGTACAATAAGAATATTAAATTTTTACAAGAAAGATCAAACTCAGTACAAAAAAAGTTCAGAAAAAAATACAAATGGGGAAAAGATATTCTGTACAATTTAAACAGCTACAACTTAACCTCTTTAAATACGTTACTGATAATTATTTAACGTGGTGTAGATAGAAGAAAGGTTATGAGCAATGATTATAATGATTTTGTGTAGAAGTTTAACTAATACAAATCAATTGCTATGATGAAAGGTGGGGAAAAAAAATCAAAAAGTGCCTTAGTCAGAGCAAACATGCCTTATTTGCCAAACAGAGAGATAGAATATCCAAGGGCAAAAGAGATTCAAAATATAAACTTGTTTATACAAATCTCACAGAGAAGGATGGCAGAAGATTGTGAACAATACCACTCCTAAAAGAGAGAGAGAGAGAGAGAGAGAGAGAGGGAAAGAGAGAGAGGCAGTGAAGTATAAAACTAGAGTAAAGAAATCTCAGTTTGAGATCGAACTAAGTGAAATCATACTAAAGGCCTTTCAGGATGAAAGCGGAAGGACAACAAACAAACACGGCAGAGGTGGCAAAGACAGGTGACAGTTTTTATGGCAAAGTCTTTTTTAGTCATCAAGGAAATAGAGGTGTCACACTTGGGCGCTAACATCACAGTCCTGAATTTGCTTACAGAGGAAGGAGTAAAAACACAAAATAGAATAAAGACAACAAAAGTAGACCACATATCAAAGAAGAGACCCGTGAAGGAGACAACGTTATCACAAGGATGTTGAGGAATCAGTTCCCAAGTTATCTGAAGGAGAGGAAGATGCTATCTTCCCATCTTTAAAGGAATGGGGGTAAAATATGAGATCTTATCCAGACCAAATAAAGGTCTGATGAAAAGAACATCAGTTAGGCAGATAGGTAGCGCCATAGTGCATAGAGTGCCAGGCCTGGAGTCAGGAAGACTCATCTTCCTGAGTTCAAATCTGTACTCACTTACTAGTTGTGTGACCCTGGGTGAGTCATTTAATCCTGTTTTCCTCTGTTTCCTCATCTCTAAAATGAACTGGAGAAGGAAATAGTAAACCATTCTAGTACCTCTGCCAAGAAAACCACAAATGGGGTCACCAAGAGTCAGACATGATGGAAGTAACTGAACTACAAAGAAGAGAATGTCAGCAATTTCTGAACTATATGCCTCCTTTACTATGTAAAAAAACACTTTATAAGAATAATTCAAACATGCATGGAAAGCGTCTTTAATGAGGGTACATTTGAGAAACAGGCAAGCTCTTGCAAGTGATATTTCACATTAAACCTGATCATTCAATTGGCTAAAAGATGGAGAGCGTACGAGCTTCCTTTATTTCTTCTTGATTTCTGGATATTTTTTAAAGTTGTCGATTTTAAAAAAAAAAAGAAAAGAAAACATTAAAGTATTACATGAATGTGAAAAAAATAAAAATAAATAAAAGTTGTTGATTTAGTGAGGCAAAGTGATATGAAGACTCTTTCCAAGAAGGCATTTTGCATATATACATTAGAATTATACAAGATCCCTTGCATGATAGAACAAAAGAGTAGCCTTGCTTGATGATCATGAATATCTAGCATAAAACAACATAACGTACTTTTTTCAAAAGTGTTTAACACTGTCCTAGAGTTGATCTAGTGAAGAGTTTTAGTTGAAGGAAGGATTCTCTGTGACTCCCCTTCCTCCAGATGCTCCATGTTCAAACAACATGTGGTTGTACCAAGCCCCAAACATTGTAGGGCTTCATGAATGTTCCACAACCACTCAAAAGAGCTTGATCTAGGATTTATAGAATTTGAAATTGAAAGGAACCTCAGTGGTCATCTAAGTAACCCATTTCCCACCCATCCCCAAAGAATCTCAACTATAGCACACCTCACACGTGGTTATCCAGCCTTCCCTTGAAGACCTTCAATGTGGAGAACTCAGTTCCTCCTGAAGCCATCCATTCCACCTTTAGATAGCTCTAATTGTTAGCAAGGTTGTTTTTTTTCCTGACACACGTTCAACTTTGCCTCTTTTTATTTTCCACCCATTGTTTGGGGTTCTATTCTCTAGGGCCACACAGAATTAGACTAATCCGTCATCCACATGACAGGCCTTCAAATATGTGTGCAAGATGTTTCCCCTGCTATACTCCCACCCCACACATACATATACACCCTTGGAGAATGTTCAGATATTTTCTTCCTGCCCTTAGACAATTTTAGAGAAATTGAACCCGTGTACATATCTTCTGCCTGCTTTGGGCTACGTGTGATTCATCACCAGATTGAGTCCCCTGATTGGTTGCTGAGCTGGAAAAAGCATAAGATGCCTCCCTTTACTAAGTGAGAAGTTGCTCTTACTAAGAAGAGGTTGCTTCTGGCTGCAGGTCTTTTGAGGGCAGTTTTCAGATAGACAAGATGTGATGCTAGTCATGGGATAGAGGAAGAAAGGGACCTTTCCTACCCCCAAATAACGATTACCCTGTGACCCATCCTCAACTCTTGTCCACAAGTGGAACATAGACTCATCTAGCTGGCCTTGTACCAGAGGCACCTTTGCCTGGCTGCTGTGCCCCTCTTTCTGTTTCCTTTCATCTTGCATCAACCTTGTCGACCTTGAAAGATCCTAGGAATGCTGTGATTGCCAGTGACAAGGACAGCAACCAGAACAGTTTTTAATTGCAGCAGGCTTGTAACAAATAGAGCAAAGGCATTGGAGAGAGAGGTCCTGGAGAAGATCCTGATTGGTGTTTGATTGAATCATGTTCAGTGGAGGTAAACTATGAACTGGCTAATTAACAACCTTGCAGAAACTGTTCATGTCCCAATGAGGCTTGAATATTAGACTCCCAAATGGCTGTACTATAAGTGTTAAGTTTCCAGACTCTAGTCTAACTGTTCTATGGTTCTTTATTGCTTAATATTCCCTTTTCTGAGTGGAAATAAACTACCTTTTCCATACCTTAGTCATGTTTGTACATTGGATACCTTTTTGATTTTCCCTTTGATGGGAAGAACCTTAGACTTTGAACCCATAACCATTTATATAATTAGCAACTATAGAGTTGTTTTATATATATATATATATGTATACACACACATATATACACATATATATACAAATATATATACATATAGTCTCTAGAGTAGCTAGCTGAAGATGGAGGGAGAGATAAAGAGCCAACAAACATGAGAATGAGGGAGTCTACTTCCCTATTGAGAAGTCAGGCATGAATATATATAAACTATGTCAAATTTCTTGCTTTCTCAATGTGTGTGTGTGGGGGGAAATTTAGAACTCAAAATTTTGAAAAAACCAAATGTTAAGTTAGGAGGGATAGGAAATAAGAGATACACACAAACATAAAATAAAGTTCAGGAGTAGAATTTATTAGGAAAAAAAAGCAGGAGTGATAATCATGATCTCAGACAAAGTTAAAGCTAAAATACATTTCATCAAAAGAGAAAAATAGGAAAACCATACTATATGTCATCCATAGTAATCAATAATTGTTTTAGACTATTTAAAATAACTAGACAGCATAAGGTTGGAATATTGTTGTGATATAGGCAATGATGAGTTGGTGGACTTAGAAAAATATGGAAAGACTAGGACTTATGAAGGAAGATGTTATCCACTCTCAGAGAAACAGAAGATAAACAAGTATAGTATAGTCTTACATAGATGTAAATGAATGTATACATCTATATATGAGTATATATACATATCTATATATGTATATAGATATCTAAATAAATAAATATATAGATATCAAAATATATATGATTATAGATATCTAAATATCTAAATATAGGTAAGTGTATGTATGTGTATATATATTTGTGTGTATATGTGTATTTATATGTATGTTTATATATGTATGTATATGTGTATGTGCATGCATGCGTGTGTGTGTTTGTGTGTGTGTGTGTACTCTTAATTGTAGACTTCTTGTGGGGAGTGGAAAAAGGGGAAAAAAAAGAACAAAGTGAAAAGTAAGCTGCAGAGAACAAAAAAAAACCTCACAAAGAAGCAAAGAAAAGATGGGCAGTTCTGAATACAACACAAGAGTATTTATTATATAGGCTTTCTTGAAATGGATATCTAGTGCTGTATATTTTGAATCCTCTCTTGCCTTCTGCTGTGCTCGTGGCAATGCTTTTTATTTCTTTTCTTATTTTGTATTTAAGTGTTAGTATCTGAGTTTATAATATGTCTCTTTTTCTTTTCTTATTGTGTATTTAAGTTTTAGTAGTGAAGTTTAAAATAAATTTAAAAGAAACCAAATGTTGGGAAAAAATAAATTAAGTAAACAATGAGAAGTCAGGCAATCCTAACGAAATGAACCAAGGGAAAACTAGGTGTTTTAAACGAGTTGTTATACAACTCATTGTGCTATACTTAGAGACAGCTATCACGTTCCCCATGAGATTTTTCTTCTTTAAGATAAACACATCCATTTCCTTGAACTGAGTCTCATATAACGTGGACTCACAGCCCCTCATCATACTGGTTAATCATCTAAACATTGTCTAGCTTCTCAATGTCCTTGTAGTGCCTACAGTACTCTGCAACACAAAACCTCGTGATTGCTCAGATTGTAACAGATAGATTGCCCATCATTTGCCCATCAAAGTTTGCTTTTCCCCCTTGGAAAAGCTCTGCAAATGGACAATGTGTTGAACCCAGAATTGGACAGGAGGAGGAAGGCAGGCTGAATTTCCTTTAGGAAACTGCAAAGCTCCTTTAACAATTACAAAGTTCTCCCAGAAAAGAAGGTTTGTCTTTTTAATGCCAACATTCTACCAATGATGTGCATGACTGTAAGTCATGTACCACTATAGTTAGTAAAGCATTTAAGTAAGTGTCATTCAGAAGCCAGAGGACCAGTGCATCATGGGTAAGTGTAGGCTGCAATGCATAATAAATAAGGAACCACAAAGAAGTTGAGTAAAACGTATCATCCAAAAATGTATGACCAAAAAAGAAGATGAGTTGAGCACATGGTGAAAACAAGGGATAACCATTAGATAGGGGTACTCTACTCTACTGGTATCAGTCTGTTGGGCAGGCAGTCAATAAACATTGTAGTTACTTAATAAATGTTTATTGACTGACTGCCCGATGGACTGATAACTATGTAAGTATAAGCTCTATGGAAGAGAAATTGGAAATAACCAACAGAGCAAAGGCACTAGGATTAAGAGGGACCAGGAAAGGCTTTTTGTAGAAGGTGGAATTTTAGCTGGGACTTTAAAGAGGTCAGCCAGGAAGTGGAGATGAGAAAGGAGAGCATTCCAGGTATGGAGGAGACTCAGTGAAAATTACTGGAACTGGGAGTTCAAGTGTCTTGTTTGAGGAATAGCAAAGGAGACCGGTGTCACTGGATCACAGAGTATATGAGAGAGGTGGGATATAAGGGATAAAAAGATTGGGAAGGTTGTGGGGAGGGGAAGTTACGAAAGGCTTTGAATGCCAAACAGAGGATTTTCTATTCGATCCTGGAGGTGATAGGGAGCTACTGGAGTTTATTTAATGGAGAGAGGGGGGAGATGACATGGTCACACTTGTACTTTAGAAAGATTTCTTTAACAACTGAGTGAAGGACAGATCAAAGTGGGGAGAGACTTATGACAGGGAGATCAACTGGTGGGCTGTTGCAGTAGTCCAGGAGTGAAGTGATAAGGTTCTGCATCAAAGTCGTGGCCGTGTCAGAGGAAAGAAGCGGATATATTTAAAAGATGTTTCAAAGGTGAAATCAACTGCCCTTGCCAACAGTTTGGATATGGTAGGGTAAATGTATGGAGTCAAGGATGACAAATAGTCATCAATAGCATTTATATTGTGCTTTACATATGTGAGCTCATTTGATCCAAACAATAGCCCTATGTGATATGTGCTTTTATGTTCCCATTTTACAGATGATGAAATTGAGGCTGATAGGTTAAGCAACTTGCCCAGGGTCACACAGTTAAAGAAGCGTCCAAGCAAGATTTGAACTTAGGTCTTCTTAACCCCAAGTCTAATATTCTGTCCATTGTGCCAATTATCTGGCTCTATCTAGCTAATAATATCAAGAGAAAGCAAAGCAAAAGAAGAAAAGACAAACAAACAAATTGGCCAGCATATAGGACAGACACCCCATCCCCCACCATGGTGAATTTATAATTTGTGGGAAGTCATAAACAGACTTGGAGAGGCATGGTAATTTGTGTCATTGGAGGGAACATACTATCAATGAGATCATGACTCCATTTGAGTATTTTAAAGGCAGTTAATACCAATACTACATATCAATACAAATACTACAAATCTAAGGAATGCAGCAAATAGTATTCAGGATCAATAAACAATGAGTAATGGACAACAGACATGACATTGACTCCACTTTTACATGAATTAACCAATGTAAGTTAATCAGCACAACAAGGAGACAAAAAGAGATCAGAAAGTGTGTTAACATACATTTGACTCTCTTGCCAAACTGAGACAGAGATAACTGCCAAAGTTAGAATATAAACAAATTGGCAAAATCTCACAAAGGGAGACAATGGACAATCATAAGGAGTATTTTCTCATAAAGTAGACAAAAACAGTGGAGTAAAACCAGTTGACAAAGAATCCAATTTTATTTCCCAAAGAATGTAAAGATTAAAGTAGAATGATAACAAATGAGAGAAAAATGAAAAATGGCCATAAAAATTATAAAAACTTTTCTCCATTAAGTACATGTAACCACCACACTTGGACCTCAACATCACAATCCTGAATGTGTATATAGATTTAACCACCATGTGGCACTGGTGAATGGGGCTCTCTGGGGCTCTGAGCCAGAGATCCCAAGCTTATTCACTCCCTCTCACAGTGGCTGCTAGAGCTTCCCTAGTTATCATTCCCTTTCAGTGGCATGACTTTCCCTTTTAAGAACAGTATGAACTTTCAGGGGAAAGGTAAAAAAGTGCCTGCTTCTTCAGTTGCTAACTCACCCTATAGATACTGAGTCACATGTACTAGGAGTATCAAGTCTCAGGAATTAATCTCTTTCTCAAATAAACTATCATCTCTCTTGATGCTTGGATCCTTAAACCTCCAGCCAGCATGCACATTGCCTGATCCTCCTCATGAATCTGAGGAGGATCTGCATTCATCCCAAATCAGAAGCAGGCAGAGCAAAATCAAGCATTTATCAAGCGTTTACTGTGTGCCAGCTACTGTGCTAATTATTGAGACTACAAAGAAAGGCAAAGGCAGTCCCTCCCCTCAAGGAACTCACAATCTGATGGTGGAAGACAAAATATAAAAAATAATCTTTTCAGTGGGAAGGGGAGGTTCAGGGAGAAGGGGAAAGTACTTGGCACTGGGGCACGATGAAGTTCTGCTTGGATGGGAAATAATGAGATGGCTGCCCTGGGCTGCCTTCTTAAATGGAGAATCTGGGAGGAGCTCTCCCAAGTCCACCTTCTGCCCTTTCCAATCAGAGGAAGGGAGGGGCCCAAGGAGCAAAGGGAACTGAAGAGATATAAGTTTCAGAACTGATGTGATCATGTAGGAAGATGAATTTCTGGAGACAATGATAAAGTCCAGGAGGGCAGCCAGGTAGGAAGTGATGAGATGTTTACCCCTGGCCCCCTCTTTAAACAGAGGATCTGGAAGGAGCTCTCTGAAGTCCACCAAAAGGCCAAATTCGATTTCACCTGTTACCCCCATCAGTGTGTGGCCTAGCACATTTGCCCAGCATTTCCTATCATGAAAAAATCTTAAGAGGCATTCATGGTATAGTGGATAGAAAGTAGAACCTGGGATTTAAGAAGAACCAAATCCTAATCCCTCCCCAGACACATAATAGCTGTGTGGCTCTAGGGAGTCATTATCTGGGTCTCAGTTTTCTCACTTTTCAAATGAGGGGGTTGAACTTGATAATGTCCAAGGTCCAGTTCTAAGTCTGCGACCTTAGGATCTTTGAGATGTGCTATCTTCTATCAACGTTATGCAAAAGTTTAGAGTCTCTGACCATTAGACTTAGGGTCAGGAAAACATATTCATATCCCATCTCTGACACTAGCTGTGTTTCTCTGGACTCATTTTTCTTTGTCTATGACTCAGTTTCCTCATTTGTAAAATGAGCAGGTTAGACTCATTGATTTCTAAGGTCCCTTCTAACTCTAAATCTATCATCCTACCATCTCCCTAAGACAGTATGGGCTGCACTAGCAAGTTATCAGCTGCTACCCTTGTGTAGGCCCTCATCATCTCTCAGCTGGACTGTGGAAATAGCCTTCTGGTCAGTATCATGCCTCAAGTCTCTTCCTACTCCAATCTATCTTCTATTGAGCTGCCAAAATAATATTCCTAAAACACAGGTCTGATCATGTCATCTCCCCTATGTAATAAACTACAATAACTACCTATTAACTCCAAGATCAAATGTGAAATCTTCTATTGGATGTTTAAAGCTCTTTACAACATGGCCCCTTCCCGCTATTCTAGCTTTCTTATACTTTATTCTCTTCTACATAGTTTATGATTGAGTGACATTGATCTTCCTACTGTTCCTCACAGACTACATTGCACCTCAGCTCCCTGCCTTTCCACTGGCTGCCCACCATGCCTAGAACACTCTCCCTCCTCACCTCAACCTCTTGTCTTTCCTCAAAACTCAGACCAAAGCTCACCTTCTATAGGAGACTTTGTCCTATCTCCCTCCTATTCTTGTCATCCCCCATCATCCTAGCTACTGCCTTCCCTCTGAGATTACCTCCTATCCACACTGAATATATCTTATACGTAAATATTTATTTGCATACTGTCTCTCCCATTAGAATATAAGATCCTTAAAAGTAGGGACCATGTTTTTGCCTTTCTTTGTGTCTCCAGCACTTGGCACAATGCCTGGCACATAGCAAATGTTTAAGCAAACACTTGTTAACTGACTGGATGGGTAAATGGATGGGTGGATGGATGGGTGGATGGATGAATGGATGGATGGATGGATGGATGGATGGATAGATGGATGGATGGGTAGGTATGTGGTTCTTCCTCATTGAAGGTCTTCAGGTATAGTCTAGATGACCACTTGTTGGGTGTGTCATGTGGGGGAGATTCTTTCCGGGGTAGGTTTTGGTCTAGATGACTACTAAGTTTCCTCCTATCTCTAAAATCCTGCTATTCTATGATTGTGGTGGTAGTTTCCTGAGTACAAAATTGATTGGAATGGATATAGGAGAACTTTTTGAAATGCATTTGATTTTATTATAATATTATGGGGTATAGGGTTCTTTCTATCTGGTCAAAAGAGAAGTTCAAATTGTAGCATATGGGTTGGAGAATTTCCCCATGTTTGATTTTTGGATGTTTTGTGTTTGTGTTTTGATGTTTGATGTTTGTTGGGAAGGTTGAAATTATTGTAATAATTTTGTAATTGTAATAATGCTGTAATAATTTTAATATTTCATTTAATATTGTAGTGATTTTAGAGGAATGTGTGTATGGGTTGTATTTAGGTTTGAACAGATTCATTGGACTCATGAAAAATATTAAAACAAAACCAACAATGAAAGCATCAATTCCTTTGGTTTGGTTTGTGGTTCTATAAAATAAAAATAACATTTTGTTTAGAGAAAATAATGGAATTCATTCTGACTTTTTGGTTTCCATCTTGTTTTATGTTCTTGGCCAGAAATTGGGATGTCTAATGTTTTTCTGAAGCCAAGAACATTTTTAACTAAATACTCCTATGGATGCCTGCAGACATGATTACAACTTCTAGGGTAGATCTTTTCTGAAATAAAATAGTGTCAAGTCCTCAGATTAAGGAAGTCCAAAAGTTGCAGATTCTGAGAAACTCAGAAGTACACAAAAAGTGAATCTTTTTCCAAATGAGTCTTCTTTTTCACTCCATTCCCTCTCCCAACCATAGCTCAGAGTATAGAGAAGGCCTCATGAAGAAGGTGGCGCTTGAGCTGAGTCTAGAAAGGAAACCAAGTCTGATTGAATGTTGGCTTCTTGGGGGCAGACTACTAATTTTTGCTTTTGTATGCCCAGTACCTAGTACAGTGCCTTACACATAGTAGGCACTTAATAAATGCTTGTTGATTGATCATGAGACAAACAACATATGCACAAAAAATATGCAAAATATATACAAGATGAATATAAAGTAGTTTTAAGAGGAGGAAGGGTTCTAGGAGCCAGGAGGATTAGAGAAGTAATCAGGTAAAAATTAGATCCTTGCAAATGAAGTTGTCAGTGACTTCTCTGTGAAAGTGAAGGGCTCAGCACTGACCTCTCAACATATTCAAATGGATCTGTGATCTAATCAATAGAAGAAGCTAGATAGTGTAATGGATAGACAGCTGGGTCTGGAGTTTGGTTCAAATCTAGCCTCATATACTTAGTAGCTGTGTGGGAAGGTCACTTAACCTCTGTCAGACTCAGTTTACCCAACTATGAAATGGGGACGATAACAGCACCTACCTCAAAGAGTTGTTGTGAGAATCAAATAAGACATTTGTAAAATACTTAATGCTAGTGCCTGGCACATAGTAGGCACTATATAAATATTTGTTCTCTCCTTTTCAATTAGGAAGATCCTTCCAACGATTTTGTTGTTCAGTCATTCATTCATGTCCTACTCTTTGTGACCCCATGAACCACAGCACACTAGGCCCTTCTATCTTTCACTTTCTCTCAAAGTCTGTCCAAGTTCATCTTCACCGTTTTCATGATGCTGATCTATAATCCCACCATGCCTACTCATCTAGTATGACTTTTGTCTATGTTTTCCAAAAAGAGTTTGCCACAAGGGGCACATTGGCCCTTATTATGAGGATAATAACATCCAACTTCGTTAGATTTTTTGCAAGGATAAAAGGTAAAGTGCCATGCTACATGTCATCCTCCTCATCAAATGTTTGTTGAATTGATTTCATCGTGAATTTTTAATCAATTGCCTCACCCCGGTCAAAGCCAGTCTTGTACAAAATTCCCAGTATTTCACATTCCTGCCTCTCACCAGACAATCCAAGGCTACCAGATTACTTTGCCTGTGGGACTCAGCAGTGCACAGATCTGACAAGCATGGAAACCAGGAAATTCAAAGTGATGGTTCCCAAAGTGCCATAAATCAGCCCAGCTTTAATCTTGTAAAGTCAACACCACATCTGCACAGTCAGAATCAACACACCACCTCTCCAACTGCTACTGTAGAGCTGCTTTGGGAAATGTTAGAACACGCTGAAAGTTCACAGGCCCTTAGAGACCATCTAGTCCAATCCCCTCAGTTTATAGATGGAGAAATGGAAGACCAGCAATGGGAATGACTTGACCAAGGCCGTAGAGATAATTAAGAGCAGTGCCAAGCTCCTAACCCAGGTCCTCTGACTCCAAATCCAGAGCTCTTTCCACTGGACAACACTGCCTCACAGGGTGTTGCCAGAAGAAGAAAGCATGAACAAGAATGTTTCTCCTTTGATGCTGTGCTCTAGACGAAGTTTTATCAACAGTTAGCTCTCTGGGTTTAGAAAAATCAGTTTACCTCTCTGGGCCCTAGCTTTCTCATCTGTCCAAAAAGGGGGAGAGGGGTAGATTGCAATAATTTAAGATTATTTCTAGCTCTATAATCCCCTATCTTCCATTTTAAATATCCTGATCAAATAGAAATAAAGTTTAAAATTTAAAAGAAACAAAAGAAATAAAGAAATAAAATAAAAAACAAACTAAATAAAGTTTAGTTGTTTGGCATGTTTAGGTTGACCAGGCCAAAACCCTGTGAAGAATATATTTTCATAGAGTCCCAGCACCTCCAAGGCAGAAGACACCTCAGCAGGTACCTAGTCCAACCAGTGCCTGGTTAGGACTTCCATAGAAGCTCCTTCAGGGCAGGGGCTATGATATTTTTTTGTCTTTGAATCTCTAACAACCTACCAGTGCTTGGCATATAGTAGGTGCTCAAATGTTTCTTGAATTGAAATATTCAGAGGAAGCTTCTACCTTCAGATCTCCAGTGATGGGAATCCTACCATCTCCTTAGACAGCCTGTTTCTCTCTTGGACACTTCATGTGGTTAGGAAGTTTTGTTTTAAATCAAGTCAAAAATCTCCTTTTCCTCAATTTCTAGCCATTTCTTCACCCCTCCTTAGATGGCATGGTCCCTAGTCCAATCCCTAAACTGCTTACCCACCTCTAGTCATGCTCTTATTTGCCAATATCCTTCCTTAAACATATCTCTCAGAAGTGAACCCAATATAGTCCAGATGCGGTCTAGCAAAGTAAGAGTATGGTGAAATTATCGTTTCCTTGCATGCCATGTTTCTCTTAATGCTTCCTAAGAGGATACTAGCTTTCTTGGCTACAGCATCACACTTAAATTAACCTTTCATTCATATACTCATTCATTCATTCAGCAAACATTTACTAAGTCCCTACTCTATGCCAGTCATAACTACCTTTAAAGTGGGAAGAAGAAGAAGAAGAAGAAGAAGAAGAAGAAGGAGGAGGAGGAGGAGGAGGAGGAGAGGAAGAGGAGGAAGAGGAGGAGAAAGAAGATGAAAACGAGAACATTGGAAATGCACGATCTTAAAGGAAGTGTGATGCTGACCTCATCTACACAACACCAAAACATCTGGATGACTGCCATCTGAGTACGTGGGCCAAACATCTGGATGGTTGTCTCCATCTTGAACAAAACACCAAGAAAAGTGAGTGAATCTTTCCATTTGTTTCCAGAATGAAGTTGGCCTCATATAAACACAACCACTGTAAAATAATTGAATCAGTATGTTTCCATTTTTTCGCCCTTCTCCACCTAACCACAGCTCCCTCCTCTTCAGGCATCACTAACATTTGATTTGGGAGGGAGAAGATGATGGGAAGATGGGGGGAAAAAGAAGAGGAAAAGCTGAGTTGAGGCTAGGAGGCTTGCTCTTGAATAAGGAGCCTCTCCCAACAAGCAAGGAAGCCTACAAAAGAACAGAAATGCTCCCCCTTTCCCTATCTCCGTCTCTGTCTCTCTGTCTCTATCTCTCCATCTCTGCATTTCTGACTCTCTGCCTCCTCCTTCTGCTTTCATCCTTGTGATATGGGGTTCTGGTGGGGTAAGAATCTCCATCCCACTCCTCTCTCTTCCTGTACTTTAACCACTACCCAATTCAGTCGTACCTCACCATAATCCATATCCCCTTCATTCTTCCAGTTCCATGGTATCTGCGGAAACTCCTTCATAAGTAAACAAACTCCCCTCATCCTGATTCTTTTCATTTAGGTCTTTCCATTTTACACTTAAAAATGTGTATTTTTGAGTGAAAAAAAAAAGAATCCCTTGCTACCTTGCTTCATACCTAGTGATCTTTTTCTCAAGCTCATTCTGTTATACATGGGCCAGGAGGAGGAAGGAAAGGTGGCCTCTTTCTCTTCTCACTGTTGCTTCCAGACCATTGCTTCACCGCTATCACTTAACATCTCCACCGTTGATGTTTCTTCAATGCTTCTATATTGTTCAATTAAAAACCTTGTGATCACCTACCACCTTCTAGGAATTCAAGTATATGGCTCAGTCTTCCTCTCCAACCCAAACCTTACCATTGTGCTTGGAGGCGTCAATTTATATGTTGATTTATATTTGGACATTTTTCAATTTCCTCAGTGCCTATGACATGCCTTTATTTTACTTTGGCCACTCATAGGAATGGTCTCATTGTCACCCATAACTGTGCTACCTTCAAGATCCAGATCTCTGAAATTCCTCCCTCAGAGCACACCTTCCTATCTATCCAGCTCTCTTTTCCTTCTCCTCTTACACTTAATCTTCTTCTCTATAACCTCTAGTCCTTTCATCCCAACCTGTTCTTCTAGTCTATCACCTTGATTCTGGCCTTACTTTGTTCTCTTCACAGAATTCACCTTGTGGTTGTCTACTTCAACTAAACATTATCCTCTAGCCTGAATCCCTTTCCCCCTATTGCCACCTTACCTTTCCAAACCCTAACCCTGGTAACCCACACCATCTACTTTCTCAACGCTTATGTTGCTGAACCCTGCTGGAAGAAAATCAAGCAATCTTGTTAACTATTGATCAGGACCATTAACCTAGTTTCAACTACTAGAACCTCATGACTGCAATCTCTCTCTCTCTTTCTCTCCATCTTGCTCTCCCTCTCTCTCTCCCTCCTTCTCTCCTTTCCTTTCCTCATCTTCTAAGTCCTAACACTAAAGCACTAGAAGCCATATCCCCAACATGTTTGTGTGTGTTCCTGCAAATGCAAGTAAAATTGATCAGGTCATTCCTGTGAGCTATTGCTTAGTTTTTCCTTCTGTTTTCTCAAACGGATTTGGGGAGTAGTGGGAGTAGGGGTGGGGGCAGAAATCTTCTTAATGTTCTGGACTCTTGGGAGAAAGTGAGCCCGGGTAGAAATAAACTCTCCTTACTTTCCCAGCACTTTGGATCTTTCTTTTGCTTTGTCTTGTTCTTTGTGAAGATGTTTTATCTCTTCCTCTAGACTTGAAGTTCTTTGAAGGCAGAGATCATGTCCTATTTCATCCTTGCATCTTCAGCAACTATCAGTAGGACTTAAGGAAATAATTGGTGAATTGAATTTCTTTGAACTAAATGGAACTGAAGGGACCAAATAGTAGTAGGAGGGCAGTGTTTAGTTGGAAATGCTCCTTGCTAGAGCCAATTTACCAAAAAAACACAACAGAGTCTACTGGTTTCCTGTGTCGCATCGCGCTGCTTCACACAACATTTGACTTTCTAAAGAGTAAAGGAGGAAAGATTTAAAGGAGGTTTGGTTTTATGAAGTAGGGCAGGGTTATTATTTAGCTGTGTGACCAGCTGTTATTATTCTCTATACCTCAGTGTGTAATCAAAGCTCATAAAGGTGCTACTGTGTGGGAGGTCTACATTTCCTCCTTATTAAACCTCCCCAGATGTTCATCTGTCCTGACATTCTATCCATCACCGCCTGGTTCAGCTCACCTTCCAGCCTCTTTCTTCCTTGATGCTCAAACTAGGGGACTCAGCATGTTAGGCCACATGGCTGGCTACGTGGTAATTGCTCCCCAGAGTAGTATCCCATCTGTCTAAATGTCTTTTTTCTCCTTGATGTGGTTGTGTGTCTACTCTGATTCAGAACTGCCTCTCTCATAAGAACCTGACTCCAAACCACAGATGAATTTGCACATTACTTTTGGAAATTGTCTTAAGAACTCTCTGACATCCTAAGAACTCTCTGACACCACTCATACATGTTTCTGAATGGTATATTCTAGCTTGGTCATTGAGCAGTGAGTGGGGATCAGCAGGAAGCATTTATGTGGCTTTTTTTTCTGAACACAAGTCAGTCAAGGCCATCTGTTACATGGATCCATGGACCAAACATGCACTAGGAGTTGGGAGACATAGGTTCAAATCCTAGGTAAGTTTCACAGAATCAAAGGGTCATGTTTTTAGAAGTTATATAACCCAACCCCTTGGTTCACAGATGAGATAACTAAAACCCAGGAAGGTTAAACCACTTTTCAAGGCCAGACAGGTAATTAGTAACAGAGAGAGGATTAGAACTCAAGTCTTGTGCAGAGTAGGTTTGCAATTTCATGTACAATCATATTGGTAAATCAAATTGGTAAAGATGATAAATGACAAAAAGTGTTGGAGAGATTGGGAAGACAGGCACACTAAATTGCTATTAGTGAAACCGTGAATTAGTCAACTGTTTGGGGCATGAATTGTCAATTATTCTAGAAAAGTCACTATAGTTATGTTCATACCTTTTGATATAGAGAATTCTTTACTCAATATTCAACCCCAAGGATTCCAAAAAACTAAAGAAAGGTTCCATATATAACCAAATATTGGTAACTGCACTTTCATGTGTTATAAACAACTAAAACAAAATGGGTGCCTATCAGTTGGAGAATGGCTAAACAAAATGTGGTATATGAGCATAATGAAATATAGAGACAATGGGGTACTGAGCATTGGCCCTGGAGTCCAAGTGCCTTTGCATTTACATCCTAATTCTGACTCAAACTACCTCTAAGATTTGGGCGAGTCATTTAATTTCCTTTGATCTCAGTTTTTTCATCTGTAAAATCAGGGTGTTAGACCAGGTGGTCCTATAAAATTCTAGATCTGTGAACCTATTTTTGTACCATAAAAAATTACAAATACAAGGATTTCAGAGAAACATAGCGGGATTTGTATGAACACATGCAAAGCCAAGAGAGCAAAAGAAAATGTTATACACAATGACTACCATAATGCAAGTAAAGACAATACCAAGAGGCAGATCTATTTGAATTAAATGAATCATCACTCTTGGTTGAAGAAAACAAATGATTCTTCCTTTTTGGTAGAGGCTATGGCTGCAAAATATTGCATTAACCATTAGATATATTTGCTGTATGTTGTGGTCACTATATTTTTCCTTGTTATAAGGGAGAGGGGTCTATATGTAAGAAGTGGTTATCAAGAAACAACTATGGTTTAAAACAAATCAAAAGGCATATATGATACTATAGAATAAAATAAAACAAGGGGACTATACTTGATTTCTAAGGTTTCTTCCAACTCTGATGGTCTATGAATTTACAGAAGTCAACCAATGTCATGTCATAATCATGGCTACCAAAAAAAAAACATGATTAAAGATGCATAAAGTCTTAAACAGTGGAGTTCTGACAACCCAGGCTAAAGACACTTCCAGGTGGGAACACAGGTGTGGGAGTCCATCTGAGATCACACCTCTCTCAAGAGCAAATGATGCGTCCATTTGGAAAGTAGACTACTAAGCTGCCATGGACTTTACTGCAGGTAAATTTTCACTAATATCTAGAGGTAGTGTACATAAAAGATACTTTTTTTCTGAGACTAGATTTCTCTCTCTCATCAAGGCTACCACTTATGAGTGAAAACTGTACCTCCTCATTGTCAAATGCTATTTCTACAATTTGGAAAATTGCTGGTGCTGCTATAGGCACTGGAGGTTGACTCAAACCACTTTGATATTCTGGGAGGGATCCCAAGAGCAAATGAGAATATTATCAAGATTGACCACTTCCATTCACTGCCTATCTTGTGGGAAGAACTTTTAGCCCTTCCCCAATCTACCCCATAGGTAGATACATGACAAGAGGGATCTCTGAATACCACACCCTTATCACTCAATCACAGAGCTCTAGCCAGACTGAGAGTCATCCACAGACCAATCTGCCATCACAATAAGGAGAAAGCAAAGCCTTTTACTCTTTCCATTCCCAGAACAACTTCACTGAACTTCCCATAAAATCCTAGATTGAAATCTGGAACGGATCTCAGAGGCCATCTAGCCATTTTACAGATGAAGAAGCCTGATGTTTATGGAGGATGAATGTCTTTCCCAAAGCCCCATAGCTAGTATCAGAGGAGAGTCTTCACCATACTATGTACCTAGGTCCTCTCCCTCCAGAGCCAGTTCTTTTTCTACTGTTCCTTCCTATAATCTATCTCTTTTTGACTCTGTAAATCAGGGATTCTTTTTGGTGGGTGGGTACATGTACCCACCAAGGTATCTAAAGATAGATCTCAGAGGGTCTATGAATTGGATAGTTAAAAATTTTATTTGAATATAAGTGATATCCTTTTTAATCCCATGAATTTCATTTTGTACATTAAAAAAAAACATTCTGAGAAGAAGTTCTTAGACTTTACCAGACCAAGGAAATCCATGACACAAAAAAGGTTAAGAATCTCTACTCCTGACTGAACCCCTTCTCCTAGTAGGCAATATGGATGAAGACTTTCTGCCTAATCCTTAGAGTAGAGCTGCAGAACTAATACATTCTCAGGATCCAACAGAAGATAAGTACTACTAGAGAGATGTCAAACTCCTAGATCAGACCCCAAGTCCAACTTCATAGGAAATATCATAGCTTTGGTAGATTCTTTCGTGGCGGGCTCATATGTACCCATTTGGGATGAGTGTGGATGTATGTTTCTTTTTACCTGCTTGCATTTATTAATTCATTTAGACATTAAGCAGTTATTGAGTACCTACTATGTGTCAGGCACTGTGCTAAGCACTGAAGATACAAAAAAAGGCAAAAGACAGTCCCTGCCGTCAAGAAGCTCTCAATCTAATGACAACAATCAAGCAAATATGTACAAATAAGCTATCAACAGGAAAAAAATGAAAAGAGGGAGGCACTAGAATTAAGAAGAATTGGGAAAGGCATCCTGTAGAAGAGAGGATTTTAGTTGGCAAAGTATATGGAAAGTTTTCTATAGCTCCTCCAGAAACTGCTCCATTTTGCCCACTGGGAGGCTTTCATCCATAAGGTAGTGCGTAGCTCAGTAGCCATCCTAACCTACCAGACAGGTGGGATCTTGGTTCTTCCAAAAGAACATTGTATACAGTAATGGCAATATTGTTCTATCTCTGCAGAATATAGTGATATAGAAGGCAATAATGTCCAAAAACAGTTACATTGGGATAGGAATACCGACAGGTGCTCTGTTCACCAGAAAAAATATTCTATATGGACTCCAAGTTCTGTATGATGCCAGGATCACTGCTGTCTTAGCCTGAACTTAGTGGCTTTCTTTGTCTTGTAAGATTATTTCTTTTGTGCTTTTGAGACATCAGTTCCATGTTCTTTGGCGCCCTCTATTGGTGACAAGTCAGACAGCTTTGCCATTATAATTGTTATCCATTGTAAATTTTAGACAAATGTATTGCGTGTGTTCTGACAGATAGTTGGAAAAATCTTCAATCCATTCATAATCTCCCCCTGAGGCAGGGATGCCTAGCTTAAGATAGCAGGAACATAAGTTTAGGAGAAAGGGGTTGGGGGAGGCATTCAAAGAAAGATTCAAAGACATCAAAGGTCTGTCATGAGTAGATGAATTGGTGGTAAAAACCAGAGTCCCAAGCTGAAGGCTTCTGCTGAAGTTTACAGAGTCAAAATGCCACGAGTGCCACAGAAGCCCACTGACATTTTCTGGCTTGGTCACATCAACTTAGCTCCTTGAAAAAGCCATCTAAAATAGGTACCTCCAGTTTCTCTCCTCTCACTCTCTTAACCCTTGGAGACAATCATTCAGGTTAGTAAAGTTAGTAAAAGCTGCAGCCTTAGTCATCTCTTCTACTCCATTCCATAGGTCATTTCTATGTTTGAGGTTGGAATACTCTGACATAGTCATGGGTCATAGAACATTAGCATTGGATTTAATATAATATGAGTGTATTAGGGGGACGGGGGAAAGGAGATTGTTCCTTTCTCTCTAATCTAGTTGATATAATCACAGATAGGGAGAGATAATAGAAGAGACAAAGTGCTAATATAGTAAAGTAGCATGTGCCCCATGTGTGAAGAAATTGCATTTGATGAAAATGATGGGGAGGAAAGAGCTTTCTGGTAGCTGGCAAAATATTGGCCATGCCTTTGGTGACCCTTAAAAGACTAATTCTAAAGAGTAAGGGCACAGTTTGAGGCAGGACGCAGCTTTGTGGATTGTGGTCCCTAAGCTCTAATAAAATGCAATAGGGAGGGAGGAAAAGGGGGAAATTTTCTCTCCTCCCACCTTGATTGGCTGTGGATGGCATCTTGCAGTGGTGCTACTGATATAGCAGGAGACAGCACATCTCTAAGGGAGCAGATATACATAGACCCAGTGATTTCGGAGCAGGAAGCAGCCTCACGGAGCAGGACCTCTGGCAGCAGAGAAAAGAACTAGTTGTGCAATTAAGAGAGAAGTAGTTCTCACAGTTGAGAATTGAACTATGAAAGGGAATAGAACCAGGGAGTCCAGTCAAGTGATCCACACAGCAGAGACCCTGCACCCAGGGAGAAGCAGTGGCAAGGTCCTGAAATGTCAGAAGCTTGAATTACCTAGTTCCCTATGGGCCCAACTCATTACCTGGGTACTCTAAATTTGAGTCTGTTCTTCCCAAAGATGCTGTGTTTATCTGTGGGAAAATTTACCCCAGGTTGGATGTTTTGTAGCTACTATTCTTACTATGTTGTCTTAATAAATGTCTTTTCTTAGAGCTAATTATACCTACTGGCTGACTATTAAAGGACAACTCACTAGTGGGGTTTTTTTTTAGGACTTTTAGGAATATAGACCCACAAAATACCCTCATACTTGTGAGAATAATCACACACACCCCAGGAACACAGGTGAATGGGTGGTAACAATCATCTGCAAACCTGTGAGCACTAATTCGGGGGAGTACCCCAGAAAAGATACTACATAAGAAAGAAGGCCTTTTAAGGACATCACGGTTTATTGTTTTGTTTTGTGGGTTTACAGAATCAAAAAATTGCCACCAAGAGGTCAATCCACTGATGATGAGCCTCTCCATATTAATTAGATCAGCTTTAAAAATAAGAAAAGAAAAGAAAAAGAAAGGAAACAGTCCGATTCTGGGACCATGCTCAAAACCTTCCTAACAGTGGAACCAGATAGAATTGGTGATTCTCTGGCATAGTCTTTAAGGATCCAGGGTCATTTCTATGGCACAATGAAAAATCAGAGCAGGACTTTAAAAGACATAGATGGACATTACATTAATTTCCTACAGAAGTGTAATTGATGTAAATCAATTGCCATAACAAGGGACAAAAGGGACTAAAAAGTACCTTAATAGCATGCACTTGACTCACTTGCCAAACAGAAAGATATGGCAACCAAGCACTGGTTTAGAATATAAGCTTGCCTATAAAATCTTATGGAGAGAGATGATAGGAAATGATGAGCAGCAGCACCTCATAAAGCAGCAAGAAGCAGCAGAGGGTAAAAGTGTTATAAAGAAAGCTTGATGAGAGATTCAATGAAGCAAAGAAAAGCATCTTGGGGTCATTTAAGGATGAAAAGGGAAGGAGATATGCAGACAGAAGAAAAATGGAAAAGACACACAAAGACTGCTGTAACAAATTTCTCTTGCCATCAAAGATAGAGTCATCACACATGGACTCTAACATAATCCCAGATGTGATTATAAAGGAGGAAGAAATGTTTTATACTGAATAAAGACAAGGAAAGCAGCTGGATTAGGCCAAATATACAAAGTCAAGGTCCATGCTGTAAGCCACACAACTATGAGGGTTTTGAGGGATGGATTCATAAGGTATCTGAAGGAGAAGAATGTATCAAAGGCATGCGTGGAGAAACCAGAACTTAATAATACTAAACAAAAGATGCCTGACAAAAAATCAGCAGCTCTGCAGCTATGTACCGACATTCTCATCTAAAGAAAATACTTTTCTTTTCTGGCTAGAACCATGACCAGATAGAAGTCAAGAAAATACCACATATTCCAGAATCCCTTCTGAAAAGGTAAAAGGATATTGTGATTATTGTTTGTTGATTAAAAATTAACTTTTGGTTTAATAGAGCAAAATCACACCTAGAATTTTCTTTTCCCCAAAAGTATCTCACATGCATATATCAAAATTATACAATATTCTTTGAAATTTTAATGGAAATTTCTTTAAAAATCTTTTGGTTACTAGGTGGCACAGAGGATAGAGGGCTTGGCCTGGAGTCAAGGAGACTTGAGTTCAAATTCATCCTCAGACTGGCTATTTGACCTAAGCAAGTCACTTAACCTCTGTTTGCCTCAGTTTCCTCAACTGGAATAATAATAGCACCTATTTCTTTCAGTCATTATACGAATCAAATGAGATAATATTTGTAAAATGTTTATGATGGAATCCTAATAAAGCTGCTCTCCAGCCCCAATATTCTAACTTCCTTATAGGCCCACTGCCTCTATTTAGCCTACTTAGATAGTACTTGGCATACAGTAGGTACTGTATAAATGCTCATTCCCATCTAAAGCAGGGAAATACATCTTTACTAGAGTTGTTCCCCACTGGCATGTAGGACATCAATACAGAGTTCAAAATGAAGAGGGAGTCCCTGTGGATGGTGAAGACTTCCAAATGATCCTGTTTGCAGATGACATTGAGCTGGTCAATTGAACTTGAATTTTGCCAAACCTCTTGGAAAAGATTTGCAATCATTCAAAAAAAATTTGACCTAATCATCCTCAAAGAGAAAACCAAATGGTTGAAGAATGTCTGCTTTTGAGATTATGATAATGGAGTTAAATGGATGACCTAATAGAGTTTGCTTTCACACACACACACACACACACACACACACACACACACACACACACACTTCTTTCACTAGATAAGTAGATGAACAGACAAGCCTAAATCATTTTCAGTGCCTGGCAAACATATAATTAATTAGTAATTAATTTAATTTAATAGGACAAAAGAATCAGACTGGGTTATCTTTAGAAAATTGTAAACTTTTCCTAGAAACAAAGGCCTACCTTTTTAATACACATATTCTAAGAATGTTGTTGCAAGTTATGGAACACTATGGACACAAAAGAATTGAAATAAATGTCATTTAGAAGGTAATAGATTGGTGCATAGTGGGTGTGAGCAGGCTTAGAAACTTGTTCCGCTATTATGCTTGTAATGTTAGGGAAAAGCAAGGAAACCCCCCCTCCCCCCAGAGCATTGGGTGGACCCTCTGTGGAGGTCAAGAGTCTTAGTAGGCATGAATGGCTTGCAATTAGCATCACTGGAAAAAAACACTCACATGGATGAGATAAGGAAGGAAGCAAGTATTGAAGTGCTTTACAAATATTATCTCAATTGGTCCTCGCTACAATACTGGGAGGTAGGTACCATTATTATCCGTATTTAATAGTGGAGGAAACTGAGGCAGACAGATTTCTAGGGTCACACAACTAGTAAGTATCCAACGTTGGATTTGAACTCAGAACTTCCTGACGTCAGGTCTAGTCTCTCTCCACCGCACCATCTAGCTGCTTCTAAAGATTAATGATCTGTTTGAGGACTTGAGTACCCAAGTCAGAAGAATGGAAATCTTCATTGGTGGAGGTAGTTTCCATACTGGTAGCCTCTAGCCTAATGAAATCACAGATCTAGACCAAAATAAAACAAAACAAAACAAAATAAAACAAGAACTTTCTAAGAATTAGAAATGAATGAAAACATAATGAGCTACCTCAGGAGGTAGTGAGTTTCTCATCACTGCTTGTCTTCAAGCAAAAGTTGAATTATGTCTGCCTTCACTACCATAACCAGTTACAAGGCAGTGAGCAGGATAAGATACACGACCAGTGGATATAGCTTCCACATCACTCACTCAGTAGTCTGCTGAGCTCAGACAGCACCTGGTGAACTATGACCCCTGACATTTGATCTTGCCCTTCATCCAGCTCCTTCTGAAGCAGAAACTCTTTCTGCTATACTAATAGACTAGTCTCCTTCAACCCTCAAGAAATTCATTGACCTCCCCAGTTGAGATGATCCAGTATTCTGTCACGTGTTTGCCCCTGCTCCTGTGGTTGACCTTACCTTTCATCCATGATTAGTCCCATACCGTAGTGCAACTGCCTAGCAGGCAGGCCTTGTCCCTGGGCTGGGATGGATAGAACAGGACAGATGAGATTCAGATCTTAGGTGAAGATTGGTTAGTTATATGATCTCGGAAACTTCCTCCAAGTTTAAGATGCTAGCATAAAAGGAGGGCTGAAGTGAGTCATATGACTTTGGTTTATAACCCCATTCTTTCACCAACCACCTGCATGACCTTAAACAAATCATTTCATCTATCTGGGGCTCAGTTTCTTCATCTGTAAAATAAAGGAACTCAACTAGACTGAGAATTCTTGACCTTTTTTTGCATCATGGACTCCCTTAGAAGGGGTCTGGTGAAGCCCACGAGCCCCTTCTCAGAATGATACTTTTAAATGTATAAAATAAAGTACATAGGCTTATAAAGGAAACCAATTATATTGACAATCATGAAAATATTTTTGTAAACAAATTTGTGGACACCAGGTTAAGAACTTCTGGACTTGATGACTTGTAAGGTCTCCTTCGTCTCTAGACTGGTGGTCCTATAAGATAATTAGTCATTTTTTGAAGGGAGTCTAGACCTATGATTTTAGATAAGGAACTTCCCTCCACTAAGGCCGATCAACAATCGTCCAACTTAGAGTCTTTTTTTTTTTTTTTGCTTTTTTTGGTGAGGCAATTGGGGTTAAGTGACTTGCCCAGGGTCACACAGCTAGTAAGTGTCATGTGTCTGAGATTGGATTTGAACTCATGTCCTCCTGACTCCAAGGCCAGAGCTCTATCCACTTCGCCACCTAGCTGCCCCCCAACTTACAATCTTAAAGTAACCAAAGTTACTTTGGTGTATAGAGCACTGGGCCTGCAGTCAGGAGGAGCTGAGTTCGAATCCAGCCTCAGACCAGATACTTGACACTTACTAGCTGTGGGACCCTGGGCAAGTCACTTAACCCCAAATGCCTCACCCCCCAAAAAAAAGAGTTACTTTGGGGCCCTGAGAAGTTAAATATGTTTCCTGTGGTCAGAGGTTCAACTTGAACCCAGGAAATCTGGATTACAAGGTCAGCTCTCCATCAACTAAGCCAAACAACCTTTAAGCTTATAATTAGTATCTCATGCTTATTTTTTTTCCCTAAGTGCAGATAACAACACTGACCTGAAATCTCATTGACACCATTCATTCCCTCTTGTAGCACTCTCTTCATAGTAAGAAACAACTCCTCCCAGCCTCAGGAGAATCAGCGTGAGTTCAAAGAAGTGAGGTCGAGATGGATGAAAGATGACTCCACTAAACTGTGTGGGTGGTCCTGGATGTAGGTTCCTGTGTGTCCCCCTCTTTTAGTCATGGACCTCTTTTAGTCTTCTTGACCCTGTGTGCAATTCCATCAGATATAGCAGAGTGAGTGCTGACTGATGTGGGTAGAATCATTGTAGGAAAAGCTTATCCCCTCCACCCTCTGGGACTCTTCTTGGACACATTCATCCATTATTGACTGGGGAGCATGGGGAATGTTGAGTCGTAGACCTTGAGAGATAGAAGGCATCTGAGAGGTCATCTAATAAGACCAGCCTTCTGCCCAATAGATGAGTTAGATTTGATGATTCCACAAACATTTATTTGTGTGGTACAGTGGAAAGAGAGATAGACTTGGAATCAGAGGACCTCCCTGGGTTCAAATTCTGGTTCTGCCACTTAACATCTGTGTGATCCTGGGCAAGTCACTTGACTGGGTACACCCTTTTTCCAACTCTAAAATGAGGAGATTAGAGTAGATAGACTTGAACAATCCCATACATCTCTGAATCTAAGCTCTTATTAAGTGTCTATTGTGTTCAAGGTCCTTCTTATGTATTCTGGGCACTATTTCTGTCCACATAGGCAGTCATATCACAACACCGACTCTTTGAAATTCCTCTACAATCTCCCCTATATGTTTTATATAAGGCAGCTGCACTATGGTATGGGAACAGTCAGATATGAAATGTAAGGCCAATCCTTCCTGAAAACCCTGCATAAGCAGGGACATACACTTGTCAGAATATTGTATCAAATCAACTTGGAAGATCAATGAATGTCTTGAGAGTCAAAGGAGGCTAGTCTATTAGTACGACAGAGAGGGTTTAGGCTTCAGGGGGAGCTACCTAGACGAAGGGCAAGATCAAAGGCTGGAGAACCCAGCCTCTGCTGGAATGCCTACAGTGGTGAGGGACTCACTACCTAACAGGGCAGCCTAATCCATTTTCAGATGACTGTGTTAGGGAGGTTATCTTTATTTGGAGTCAAAACCTGACTCCTTATAACCTCTCTCCACTGGTCTGAATTTACCCTTGTAAATGGCATAAAAATTTTCATTTTAGCTGAAGGTTAATTAATTGAGGGTTAAAATAAGGCAGGGGATATATGTCACAGCCAAATGTCATTGATATCAGAACTAGGGGCAGTTTTAAATTGTCTAGACCACATATGGATAATTGAGAGTTGACTATGTGACTTTGAAAGCCTGTTCCCAATGTTGAGAGCTAACTTCAACAGCTAGTTAAACGATGTCACAAGCTCGGTTGACAAATAACTGATCATTTCATATTCTTCAAGTAATACCCTTTTACCTGCATGCACATTTGGATGCAATCCAGCTGTTGCGGCTACCAGATGGTCTGTGTGTGCAAGCTGAGACCTATCAGAAAAGTAACATCTGGAAAACTTTGAATTACATTCTTCTTATTAAAAATATCCCTTGGGGGTAAAAAAGAAAACAAAAAAAACCATTTAATGGTTAGTGTTAAGGATGTGGAATATTAAAGTATTTCTGTCTTAATTAAGATTTGCAGTCTGTGGGAGATGTGTGTTAATAATGACCCTTTCACTCCTAAAATCAAAACAAAATTGAGTTTTAGCTATAGAGTGGGAACAATGTTGAGACCATGAAGAGAAGATATTATCTTTTCACATTTCATTCTAAAACTGTAATAGTTTATGTACATGCTGCTTTAATATGTGAAGATTACTGCTGGCTCACCATTGTTGAAGCAAGTGGTCTAGTTAGAGGCAGCTAGGTGGATAAAGTATTGGTCCTGGAGTCAGAAAGACCTCAGTTCAAATCTGGACCCAGACACTGCGACCCTAAGAAAATCACTTAACCTCTGTCTGATTCACATTCATTATCATCTGTAAAATGAGTATGGTAATAGCAGCTGCCTCCCAAGGGTTGTTCACAGGGTATTTGCAAAGCACTTTGCAAAACTTTAAGTGCTATATAAATTCTATTATTATTTGTTATTATTATTATTATTATTATCATTTATCACAGCAAGGATGGCTTTGTGCATTCTCTTCTTCAATTCCTTATATGATCAAGAGCACATAAGGCTACAATGACTGGACAGAGTTAGCAACATAATTGAAAGCCATCATCATAGACCTGCCCCATGACTTTAACATCATTTAAATGACTTGGCCAGTAGTCTGAGCTGATAACAAGCAGAAAAGGATTTTCTCATGGTATTAGAATTCCACTGTGTCCAATATTGCAAAGACATCACCCTCTCCTGAATTTTCCTTCTATTTTTCTGGACCCTCCTTCTTTGTCTCCTGCATTGGATTCCTTTGCCCAACCCTTTAATGCTGGTTATCTCTCTCATGTTACTGTTGAGGGTTTCACCCCTCAACATTCTTCTTTCTCTGTACTCCCTCCTTTAATGGTCTCATCCATTTCTAGCTTCAGCTATAGCTTTTGTGTCAATCACTCCCAAATCTACATATCTATATCTGTGGTCTGGTTAAAGGTAACTAAGTAGATAAAATGTTGGACAATGATATCTATCTGTCTCTCTGAAAAACAAACATTAGGAGGGATGTTTAAAAGGTAGAAATGACAGAACTTGGCAAGAGATTGGGTACGTGAGATGAGAGCCCGTGAGAAGAGATGTCCTCTTTGTTGTAAGCCTTAGTGACTGAAAGGATGATGGTACTCTCACCAATAGTAAGGAAGTTAGGAAGAGGGGAGAGGTTGGGGCAAAAGATAATAATTTAAACATGTAGATTTTAAGATGTCTATGGGCTGTCCAATTTGGGATGTCCAATCAGCAGTTGGTGATAGGAGACTAGAAGTCAGCAGAGAGGTGAAGGTAGGCTAAATAGATACATAAAAGCTGATGTAATCACTGAGAGAATTAAAATTGAGGGAGAAGAGAAGAGGGCCCACAGCAGAACCTTGAGGTGTACCCCCAGTTAGTTAGCATAAACTGGAAGAGGACCCAGGAGAAGGGGATGATCATTGTTGTTGTTCAATCATTCAGTTGTTTGACCCTTTGTGACCCCATGGGCCAGATCATGCCAAGCCTTCTATCCTCCGCTATCTCTTGAAGTCTATGTGCATGTTTGCTGTTTCCATGACACTATCTCTCCATCTCATCCTCTGCCATCCCTTTTGCCTTCAATCTTTCCCAACATCAGGGAATTTCTCAAGAAGTCCCACCTTCTCGTTATGTGGCCAATTTTTTTAACTTCAAATTTTAACTTCAGCTTCAGTATTTGACCTTCCAGTGAATAACCTGCATTTATTTCTTTAAGTACTGACTGATTTGATCTCCTTGCTGTAAAAGGGACTCTCAAAAGTCTTCTCAAGCACCACAACTCAAAAGTGTCCATTCTGCAGCACTCAGCTTTCCTTACAATCCAACTCTCACTGCCGTACATTGCTACTGTAAAAACTATAGCTTTGAATATATGGACCTTTGTCAGAAAATGATGTCTCTGCTTTTAATTTCATGGCAGCAGTTGCCTTCTGCAGAAATCCTTGAGCCAAGAATATAAAATCTGACACTGCTTCCATTTTTTCTTCCTCTATTTGCCCAGGAAGTAATGGGACCAGTTGCCAAGATCTTAGGGTTTTTTTATGTTAAGTTTTAAGCCAGCTTTTACACTCCTCTCTTTCACCCTCATAAAGAGACTTCTTAATTCCTCTTCACTTTCTGCCATCAGAGTAGCATCATCTGCATATCTGAGATTGTTGATATTTCTCCCAGAAACTTTAATTCCAGCTTTTGATTCATCCAGCCTGGCACTTCTCATGATGTACTCTGTATACAAGTTAAATAAATTAAGGTGATGCTTCATTCTTTTTCCAATTGTAAACCAATTAGTTCTTCCATGTTCAGTTCTATCACTTCTTGGCCCACATAAAGATTCCTCAGGAGACAAGTAAGATGATCTGGTTCTCCCATCTCTTTAAGACTTGCCATATTTTGTTATGATCCACATGGTCAAAGACTTTAGTATAGTCAATGAAGCAGAAGTAGATGTTTTTCTGGAACTCCCTTGCTTTCTCCATAATCCAGCGAATGTTGGCCTCTGACTTCTCAAAAACCAGCCTGCTCTTCTGGTAATTCTCAGTTCACATATTGCTGAAACCTACCTTGCAGAATCTTAAACATAATCTTGCTGGTGTGTGAAATGAGCACAACTGTTCAGTAATTTGAACATTCCTTGGCATTGCCCTTCTTTAGGATCTTTTCCAATTCAGTGGCCATTATTAAGTTTTCCAAACTTGCTGGCATATTAAGTGCAGCGCTTTAAGAGCATCATCTTTTAGTGTTCCCACTAAGGAACTTAGTGGGCAGCTGGGTGGGGCAGTGGAGAGAGGTCTCTTATCTTTCCTATTCTATTGTTTTCTTCTGTTTCTTTGAGTTGCTCATTTAAGAAAAACTTCTTATCTCTCCTTGCTGTTCTCTGGAATTCTGCATTCAGTTGGATCTATCTTTCCCTTTCTCCTTTCCCTTCCACTTTTCTTCTTTCCTCAGCTATTTGTAAAGCCTCATCAGCCCGCCATTTTGCTTGCTTGATCTTCTTTTTCTTTGGAGTGTTTTTTGTTGCTGCCTCCTGCACAATATTGCGAACCTCTGTCCATAGATCTTCAGATACTTTATCTACTACATTTAATCCCTTAAATCTAGTCATCATGGTTTTGCCATTTCCTTCTTCACCTCATTTTACAGAAGAGGAAACTAAGGCAAGCAGGGTTAAGTGACTTGCCCAGGGTCACACAGCTACCAAGTGTCTGAGGTTGGATTTGAACTCACAAAGATGAATCATCCTGACTCAAGGCCCGGAACTCTATCCTCTACCTCACCTAGCTTCCCCAAAAAGATGATTAGCAGTGTCAAAAGCTACAGAAAGGTCAAGAAGGATAAAAAAAAGGCATCCTCCTGGTTATGTATTTGACTTTTCTGATTTCATCACTGTGCCTCATCTGTAGTCTTGGCTTGGGACATCCCTCTGCTATGCTGGTCCTTTTCTCCCATTAGTGAGCCCCTCCCATTGAGGGCCTCCATTTTGAGGAAGGGCCCAGGCCAGCCAATCTTCTTTCCTCTTCTCACTATGCTTCTAACAACCTCCCACCAATGCATGCTTCCTCTTTTTTCAGCTCCTTTTGTGTGCTGTCTTCCCCCATTAGATCGTAAGCTCCTTGAAGGCAGGGGCTGCCTTTTTGTTATTTGTGCACATACCAGTTGCTGCCACCTTATTGATTCATAGCTATTGTTAAGACAGCAGTTCAATCTCTAAAACCAGTGGAACAAAAAATTTGAGTTAAATTGAGTAGCCATATGAAAACCCTTCCCAATTAGCAAGGGAGAGTTTGTAGGAATCTGCACAAATACATGTTTTCACTGGTATTTGTTCTTGCACACTGCCCTAGTTCTTTCATTGCTGTTTGATTTTTTTTCTAAGAATGCATCTACTACCTTTAACACTTCTTAGCTCAAATGCAGGAAGTTACTAAGTTCCTTTTCATTTTTTTTTAATTTTAGGCGACTGGGGTTAAGTGACTTGCCCAGGGTCACATGACTAGTAAGTGTTAAGTGTTTGGTCTGAGGCCGCATTTGAACTCAGGTCCACCTGACTTCAGGGTTGGTGCCCTATCCACTGCCCCACCCAGCTGCCCACTAAGTTCCTTTTCAAAGACAGAATCAGAGAGTGTTGGAAGAAGGAAGGACCTTAGAGACTGCCTTGTCCAACCCTTTAATTTTACAGATGAGGAAACTGAGGCGCAGAGATCACACAGTAATTTGGTTAATAGTTTTGTTACTAGAACCCAGGTGTTCTATCTTCCAGGCCAGGGATCTTTCCTCTGTAACCAGGCTGATGTAGAGGATGAGCAGCTGATGTGAAGTAAGAGCATGGGTGAGGCAGCTATAAGGATCAGGAAGCAGCTGAATACAAGGTGAGTGGCATCCAAATTTGCATTCTTACTGGCATGGCTAAATCAGGAGGCATGACGGATTCATCCCTAGACAGATGAGCATGTCGAGGCAGTATAGAAGGCAAGGAATGCATGAAAGATGGCACCTTTGAGGAATTTTGCTTAGTCAGACAAATGTCAACTCTTCTCACACACATTCTCTCTTTCTTCCTGAGATTTGGTATTGATCCCCCAGTTTGAATCTCTATTTGTGTAATTGGCTTTCTCATTCATATCAGCCCCTCGGATTTTGATTTTCCAAAGAAACTGTGGTACCAATCCATGCTAGTCTTCTGGTTTATGCTTGTTGGGTTTCTGATTCAGATCACCTCCTCCCTTATTACCCTCATCCTTACCTCCCTCTCATGGCCCCATCCATTTTCCTAACCGCCAGTAAAATTCAGCCCTCCCACAGACAGGATAAAACAGGTTGTTACAAAAACAACGGAATATTCAAAACCACAAATCCTAAATCCAGGAATCTAGAGATTGTACATCACTAATTCAGAATTAAGAACCTTGGTTCCTTGGTTCCTTAATAATTAGTCACTTCCTGAGAATAAGCCTGTCAGAAATTCATCTTGGCATCGTATGTGAGGGTGGGAGATGGGAGGAAACTAGAAGATGAATACTACCAATGATGCAGCCAAAAGAGTGATAACTTTAATTTCAAAGAATCTAGTTTGAATCCCCTCTCAGCTACCTGATATGGGATGGAGCCTGCAGTTTGGTGTTCTACCAGCAGAAGGCAGGATTGGGCTCATGAACCCACTATGTCTCTCCTAAGGCTGGAGATATCCCACAGAGAGATGAATTTAGAAAGAACTCATAGCACTTGAAGTCCCTTTGACAGTATAGAAACAACACAGGTTGGTATCTAGTTAGCAAAAATGTTTAGTTAAAATAGGAAGCTATCTGATGGCCAGCTGGTGTAAGCTCTTCCATTGCCCCACCCTCAGTCCCCGCAATGGGACATAGTGGTACTAGATAAATGATTGTTGATTGATTCATTGGTTTGTTGGGCACTCTTGGACACAGATTCTTGAGCTTTGTAATGAAGACTTAGTTGAGTTCTAGAGATACAAATAAAAAGGTCAAAGATTGTCCCTGCCCTCAGGGAGCTTATAGTCGAATAGGTGAAAACAAAACATATAGGAGATTGGAGGACAGGGCTGGGATATTTTGGTTTGGAAAGTTATAGGGATAGTAAGTAAAACTAGGGAAGAATAGTTGACATACCCTTTCTAAGAACAGTGATAGAGTTTATTTGATCTTGGTTCTAGAAATGGAAAGGTTTCACATATGGTAGCAAGGAGAAGGTCAGGAAAGTAAAGTGAACTGAAGTATAGCCAGAGCCTTGGTGGGTGACTGAAGCTACCACTAATCAACCAGGACAGCAGAGCCCCAGGATGAGAGTTATGGGAAAGAAAGGGCTAAGTCTTTCAGGGCTTGGTTTCTAGTCCAGTCAATACGGCAGCTAACGGGGAGGTGGCTGTGGAGGGAAGGTGCCGCTTTCATGCACAATGTAGTAGAAAGGCCACTGAATTTAGAGTCAGAGGGTCTGGGTTCAAATCTAGGCTCTAACACCTACCTTGACTTCAGGCAAGTTACTTGGTCTTTCCAGGTATCAGCTTCCTCATTAGAAAAATGAAGGGTTTGGATTAAACGATCCACAAGATTCCTTTTAGTTCTAAATACTGTGATCTATAATCATGCATCCAGGATAAGAAGAGAAACCTTAGAACTTCTGACAGAAACTGGAAGTCATTATTTGTAATCTGTGTTCTAGGTTCACATATAGTAGGTCTGTTTTGAGAGGTTTATACAAAAATATCATATTCTCTTTCTGGCTTATTATCAATACCTGTTATTTACTCCAGGAAAAACTTCAAATATAACAGGTATAGTTCATGTTTAGTTTTTTTCCATATGTGGGCAAAAGGAGTCCCCAGCTCCTGTACATGCATTCAAGGTAACAAATGCATGCTGATTATGCCAGCCTTTATTTCATCTCATAGAAAATGCAAAAGATACAAAAGACTCACAGGGGTCCATGAGCAAATACCAAAAAACAAACAAACAAACAAAAACTAAAACAGACATAAATCACTCAAAATAATAGTAGTTCCAACACTCCAGTGAGACTTTCTTTAACCTGACAGAGACTGTCAGGGCCTGGACTCCCCTGGAAGGAGAGCACACTTTGGAACTCCTAAATAAATCGTTGCCTTCTCTTCAGACCTTCACTATCCAAATAACTCACTGCAATAAAAAGTTGGGAGGGCGGTGGCAAGATTCCAATCTCTTATTCCTTTTGCATGTCTTTTAACCCTTCCTACTACTCCTCTGACTGCAAGGGCCACATGTATAATCCTTTTTTTCTCTACATGGGATGCTCAAGAACTCCCCTTTTCAGAGGCAGCTAGGTGGTACAGTGGATAGAGCACCATCCCTGAAGTCAGGAGGACCCGAGTTCAAATTCGGCCTCAGACCAAACACTTGATATTTACTAGCTGTGTGACTCTAGGCAAGTCACTTAAGCCCAATTGCCTAAAAAAAAAAAAAAAAAACTCCCCTAAAATCCCCTAGGATCCAGGTTTCTAACCTTTTTGTGTCATAGACTCCTTTAATAGTCTACTGAAGCCAACTAGGTGGTGAAATGGATAGAGTTCTTGGCCTCGAGTTAGAAAGAGCTGAGTTCAAATCCATCCTCAGACACTTACTAGCTGTGTGACCTTGGGTAAATCACTTAACCTTTGTTTGCCTCAGTTTCCTCATCTGTAAAATAGGGATAATAATAGCACCTGCCTCCTGGGATTTTTGTAAGAATCACATGAAATAATAATTGTAAAAGTACTTAGCTCAGCTCCTGACACATAGCAAGCACTATGTAAATGTTAGCTATTCTTATTAATTACTCACAAGACAACCTTCAAGACTTGTATTACCCAAGAAATCTCCCTTCTTTGACTAACAGGCTAGAGTCTGAGATTCCCCCTGCCTAGGAAATCAGAGTTCCAGTTCCTCAAACCTAGAGACTGACATTCAGAAGCTTGGGCCAAGAAAAGCTCCCTCAGGCCATGTTCCATCAGGAACTCAATCTCTGCCCCAGCAGCTTTTGGGAAAGTCTACCATTGTCTCTGACCTGGGCTCAGAGGCTATGGTCCAGCAGATGCTCCATCTATGTCCTCTTGTGCCAATACAGGCTTTCCCAATTCCTGAGGAGAGAATGTTTGAATGCACAAATTTTCCCTTTTTCCCCTCCTCCCCACCTTCACCCTAAAGCTGACTCCACTTTATTGTGCTCTGTTCTGCCCTCAGAACAAGGAAAAGGTGAAAAGGAAAAAGAGCCAGGAAAAGTTTGTCACTGTCTTTAAGAATCCAGGGCAAAGGGATGACTCCTCTGACAAAATTTGTTTTTCCTGAGTCACAATCAGTCAGCCAACTGCTGGCAGCCCCACTCACTGGAACTAATCAGAGCTGCCAACTGTCCTCTTAACAAGGTGTCAATGCCATGTCTCTACTTTATGAAGCAGGAATTTCAAACTTTTTGGTCCTTGTACTCCTTGGCTTTCAAAAAGCTACTTATACCCCCTAATCAATGTAAAAGTAAGTAAATTCTAAAGTTTACCATACAGTAACCTGAAATAGATTAATTTTTAGAAAGAAAATTATACTTGGTCTACAACATTCTTTCTTTTTTCATTTAAAATTTTTTATTCATTCATTTATTTTTACAAGCATTTATTATCCTTTCCTCTGACTACTTCACTCACTGAACAATTAAAAAGTGGAAAAGAAAACCCTTATAACACATGTGCATGTCCAACAAAACAAATTCTCGCTGTGTCCATATCCAAAAATGAATAGGACCATCACCTCTCTGGTAAAAAGTAGGGTGACATGTTACATTTTCAGTCTTCTGAACTCTTGACTTATCATTACATTGATTGGATTATTCAAAAACGTTTTTTTCCTCTGTATTGTGATTGTTATTGTATAATTGTTCTCCTTTTCTTAAGGCAAATGATGAAAAAAGTGAGAAAGGAGGCCAACAGTACCAGGTCTCAATCTATTCTATAAAGCTATAATTACTTTTAAAACAGAACTATTTGATGCTTTTTTTAAATAGAAAGGTTGAGGGAGCCAAGATGGAGGAGTAAAAGCAGTGACTTGCTTGAGCTCTCCCCCAGACCCCTACAAATACCTATAAAAACAGCTCTAAACAAATTCTAAAGCAGCAGAACTCACAAAAAGACAGAGTGAAACAAATTTGCAGCCCAAGAGAGCGTGGATGATTGATTGGAAAGGTATATCGTGCTGGGCTGGGAGAGGAGCGCAGTTTGGCATGGGTGCCCAGGCCACAGCAAACCTGGAGCAGGCCTCAGAGGACTGAATTGCAGGCAGCTGTGGCAGTTTCCAGACCTCTCAACCCTCGAATGCCAGAGATAACTTGGAAGGTCAGTGGGAAAAGTCTGTGTCAGTGGGGAAAGAGAGAAGCCGGTGGTCTCAGCTCCAGTCCCCGAACTCGGCAGGGGCAGTGGCCTCCTCCTGAGCTTCTGGCCCACAGACTGAGGGGGAATCAAGTGGCTGATCAGAGGGGGATTGCAGGGATCTCTCTGCTGGTGCAGGATTCTCCTGCTTCACCCATGCTTGGATCTGGGTCACAGTTCTGGGTGGTGGCCCTGGGGCAAGGAGGAGTGCTGGCGTGGTGGAGCTTGTAGTGACTGTGGAAAGGAAACCCTCCTCACAGTTCCAAGACAGAAAAGAGTGCTCATAGACCAGAGCACAGGCCAGGAAAGGACCAAATACCTCACCCTTGATCATACCACCTTGGAAGAACTGAAAATTTACAGATCCCTAGAAGTAGCTCTGAACACAGCTGCACAAAACCCCTGAAACTTGGGACAGTACATTCTCCACATTGGAAGCAGACCTTAACAAAGACCTTAACAAAGAGTTTAAAACTCAAATAATTGGCTGGAATCATGACAAAGCAGCACAAAAATAGTCAGACTACATTATCTTACTTTGGTGACAAAGAAGATCAAAACATACAACCAGAAGAAGACAACAAAGCCAAAGCTCCTACATCCAAAGCCTCCAAGAAGAATATGAATTGGTCCCAAGCCATGGAAGAGCTCAAAAATGATTTTGAGAAGCAAGTAAGAGAAGTAGAGGAAAAATTGAGAGTGATGCTAAAGGAGGCCCAAAAAAATTGAAGAAAATAACACCTTAAAAATAGCCTAACCCAAATGGCAAAAGAGGTCCAAAAAGCCAATGAGGAGAAGAATGTCCTAAAAAGCAAAATTGGCCAAATGGAAAAGGAAGTCCAAAAGTTTACTGAAGAAAATACTTCCTTAAAAATTAGAATAGAGAAATTGGAAGATAGGGACAATTTGGGAAATCAAAGCACTGTAACACTAATCCAAAGGAATGAAAAAATAGAAGAAAATGTGAAATATCTCATTGGAAAAGCAACTGACCTGGAAAATAGATCTAGGAGAGAGAACTTAAAAATTATTGGATTATCTGAAAGACATGATCAAAAAAGAGCCTAGACATCATCTTTCAAGGAATGATCAAGGAAAACTGCCCTGATATTTTAGAATCAGAGGGCAAAATAGAAATTGAAAGAATCTACCGATCACCTCCTGAAAGAGATCCCCAAAGGAAAACTCCTAGGAATGTTGTAGCCAAATTCCAGAATCCCCAGGTCAAGGAGAAGATCTTGCAAGCAGCCAGAGGGAAACAATTTAAGTATTGTGGAAACACAATCAGGATAACACAAGATTTAGCAGCTTCTACATTAAGGGTCAGGAGGGCATGGAGTATGATATTCCGGGGGGCAAAGGAATTAGGACTACAACCTAGAATCATCTACCCAGCAACACTGAGTATAATCCTTCAGGGTAAAAAATGGTCATTCAATGAAATAGGGGACTTTCAAACATTCCTGTGGGAAAGACCAGAGCTGAATACAAAATTTGACCTTCAAATACAAGACTCAAGTGAAACATGGAAGAGGTAAACAGGAAAGAGAAATCATTAGAGACTTATTAAGGTTGAACTGTTTACATTCCTGCAGAGAAAGATGATATTTGTAACTCATGAGTTCTTTGTCAGTATTAGGGTAATGGGAGGGGAAAAAATTATATGTATGTATAGATAGAGGGCACAGAGGGAGTTGAAGATGAAGGGGTAATATCTGGAAAATAAAATTAAGGGGTGAGAGAAGATTATACTGGGAGAAGGAGAAAGGGAGAAGTAGAATGAGGTAAAATATCTCACATGAAACAGACAAGAAAAGGCTTTTACAGTGGAGGGGAAATGTGGGAAGGTGAAAGGGAATGAGTGAATCTTATTCTCATAGGATTTGGCTTAAGGAGGGAATAAGGTACACACTCAATTGGGTATGGAAATCTATCTTACCCTACAGGAAAATAGGGGGGAAGAGGACAAGAGAGCAGAGGGATGATAGAGGAGAGGGCAACCTGAGGGAGAGGGTAATCAGAAGCAAACTCTTCTGAGGAGGGACAGGGTCAAAAGAAAAAATAGAATAAATGGGGGTAGGATAGGATGAAGGGAAATATACTTAGTTTTTCACAACATGACTACTATGGAAGGGTTTTGCATGACTACACATATATAACCTATATTGAGTTGCTTACCTTCTCAATGAGGATGGGTGGGGAGGGAGGAAGGGAGAAAATTTGGAACCCAAAGTTTTAAAAATACATGTTAAAAAAATTGTTTTCACGTGCAACTGGGAAATAAGAAATACAGGAAATGGGGTATAGAAATCTATCCTGCCCTACAGGAAAATAGAAGGGAAAGGGGATACGAGAAGTGGGGAGAGATCTGAAGGAGGGCAGATTAGGGGAAGGGGTATACAGAATGCATGCCATCTTGTGGTGGGGGGAGGGATGATATGGGGAGAAAATTTGGAACTCAAAATCTTGTGGAAGTGAACGTTGAAAACTAAAAATAAATAAATTTCAAAGTAAAAAAATAAATAAATAGAAAGGTTGATCAGTGGAACAGATTAAGTACATAAGATACAAAAGTAAATGTACATGTTAACATGATGTTTCATAAATCCTAGACCCCAGCTATTGAGGTAAGTATTCACCATTTGATGAAAACTTCAGGGAAAACTGGACAACAGTCTAGCAGAAATTAGTCTAGATCAACATCTTACAACATATACTGAGATAAACTCCAAATGGATGCATGAATTAGACATAAAAGGTCACATCATAAAATAATCAGAGAAGGAAGGAGGAAATTACCTTTCACCAATATGGGACAAACAAAGGAATAGAGATGAAATGGACAATTTTGATTACATAAAATTAAAAACTTTTTGCACAAATAAAATCAATGCAGTTAAGATTAGAAAAGAAAGAGTTAACTTTGAAAAATTCTTTATAGCATTTTTTCTCATAAAAGTCTCATTTCCAAGATATATAAAGAGCTGATTCAAATTTATAAGAATAAGAACTATTTGTCATTGATAAATGGTCAGAGGATATGAGCAGTTCTCAAGGGAAAAATCAAGATACCAGTGGTCTTATTTTAAAAAGAAAAACTGCTCTGAATCACTAATAATTAAAGAAATACAACTTTAAGGAACTCTGCAGTTCCTCACATAGCATATTAGCAAAGGTGACCAAAATAAAGGAAAGTTACAAATTTTGGAAGGGCTGTGGGTAAAGAGGCAAATTGATGTTGGTGGAGCTACGTACTGGTCCAGACATTCTGGAAAACAATTTGAACCTATTCCTAAAAAATTACTAAACCATGCCTAGCTTATAGCCCAAAAATGTCAGGGAAAAAGAATAAGGATGCACATGTGCAAAAATATCTTTGAGGAGCAAGTTCTTTGAGTAGCAAAAAAGTGGTAACTAGGGGCCTCCCATCAATTGGGAAATGGCTAGACAAAGCATTATATATTAATATAATGGAATACTGTTGTGCCATAAGACTTTTTTTAGAAGGATAAATTCAAAGAAATCTGGGAAAGGTATACATGAATTAATTTAGAATGAAGTAAGTAGAATCATGAGGTCAATTTATACAATAACAATAGTGTAAAGACAAACAGCTTTCAAAGCCTTAAAAACTGATTGATGTGATTAACCACAATTCCAGAGGATTGATGATTGTAGGTGTATTTTATGATGATGATGATTTATGATGATGATGACTTCAGACAGAGAGGTGATAGAGTCCATTGTAGAAGATATGCATTTTTGGACATGACCAATATAGGAATTTGCTTTGCTCGACTATGCATATTCATTACCATGGGTTTTTTTCCCTTTATTTCCTTTTCATTGAGGAATGGGAGGTGGGGAGGAGAGAAGTGAGGGAGAAAGAATAAATGCTTGTTAATTGAAAATAATTAATTAAAAAAGAACAGAAAGTTTCATGTAATGTAGATTCACAGTTTCATGCACAGTTGTCTCCTTCTGTTCCACAATGTATATGGAATTGCTCATTTTATTTGATGTTTTACAAGTGCAGAATTTTTAAAAAAAGAAAATTTAAAAAAAGGAAATCAATGTCCAATGCTTTAAAAAAATGTACTCATCGTTTGCATTGCCCAGACAAAGATTCTCCTTTAGTCCTTATGTCACCACCCAGTTGCAAGCAGGCTAAATGCCAAGAAGTTCAGTTTCCCCAGGACTCCCCATAAGAGCCAACAAGGGCATTCACCCAGAGCTTTTTTCACTCATGACAAAAACCTTTGTGGTGAAAGAGTTTCCATCCTGTTGATGTAAGGAGCTTGTAGCAGTCTGCTGGCTTCTCCTAAATCACAGTTTGCTGTAAAGAGGTGTGGGAAAACTTTATTGCATTGTTTAAACCTGGCCATGCATGACTGAGAGCCCAAACTTATTGTTTAGAAACCAGATTTATTTAATTCTTAATTCAGGACTACAGGTTATGCTGAACCCCTGCCCACCCAAAGAAAAAAAAATCAACAACAGGGGAGTCATATGCAAAGATTGATAAAAGGAATATAAGGAGTTTCCTCCCCCTTTTATACCTCTGGAAACTGCCTTTGTGCTGGCCAGTCAGCTGTTGTTTTCCCTGTTCCTATGTTAGAACTCTATGTCATGTAAAACTTACAGAGACTGGAGAGGGGAGGAAGGTGGCGCACTTATTTTTGGCTCTCCCCTTAATAAGTTCTTTCTAATCTTTTTTTCAATTCTGGGTTTGTTCTCTGCAGACAAAAAGTAGTATCTGATGTTGACCTTGACCCTAGAGGATTATGATTCTGCTTTAGGATCTCCAGATCTCTTTCCTTCTTGATTCTGCTCTGTGCTTTGAGTTTGTATTTAAATTCCTATAGCACCAGGCAGGTCTAAGAGAGTTTTCTCCATTATCAAATTTGCTGCCTACCAAAATCCTGCCAAATCAAGTCATCATTTGCTTGATCCTATTCCACACATTCCAAGACATCCTTTTTGAATGCCCATGGCATCAATTTCTTCCATCATCACCATGTTCACATCTGAAAGGTTTCAGGTATGTCTTGGGTGCTACACCTGGAATGCACCCCATCCTCCTCACTCCTTTGCCCCCTATCTTTTAGCACCCTTAGCTACCTTCAGGACTCCCTGTAGGCTCCACCTTAAAAAGGAAATGTTTCCTGATCTCCTTAGGCTTTTTATTATTTTTTTTATTAATTTATTTTAAAGTTAAACACTAAAACTTAAATAAGTTAAGAAAAGAAAATAAGAAAACAAAAAGAAACATAAGCTTAAATATTAAAACTTAAATACAAAATAACAAAAGAAAAAGAAAGCATTACCATGTGCACAGCATAATGTAAGAGAGGATTCAAAACATACAGCAATAAATTTCCATTTCAAGAAGTCCTGTATAATAAATATTATGCATTGTGCTCAGAGCTGTCAATCTTTTCTTTCCTTCTTTGTAAATTTTCTTTTGTTCTCTGCTATGCACTTTTTACTTTGTTATTTTCTCCCCTTTTCCTCCTGCTCCTCTCCCAAAAAGGCTACACTTAAGCGTAGGTATGTGTGTGTGGATATGTGTGTAAGTATATATACACACATAAACACATACATATGCACACATACACACAAAGATAAGTATATACATATATACACTTACATAAACATAAATATGCTTAGATATCTATAATCATACTCATATGTAAACATGTGCATTCAAATGCATCTATGTAAGACTGTACTATACTTATTTGTCCTCTCTTTCTCTGAGGGTGGGTAATCTCTTCCTTCATAGGTCCAAGTCTTTCCATATTTTTCTAAGTCCACCGACTCGTCATTTCCTATAAACAGCAAGATTCCAACCTTATAATGTCTAGTTATTTTATTTTATTTTACTTTACTTTTTAAATTTTTTTGAATTTTATTTTAGACTCAAACACCAAAACACAAATACAGAATAGAGAAAAGAAAAAAATATCATAAACTTAAATATTGGAACTTAAATACAAATTAAGAAAAGAAAAAAAGCATGTCATGTGCATAGCAGAACATGAGAGGATTCAAAATATGTAACGATAAATTTTCATTTCAAGAAACCCTGTCTGATAAATACCAATTGTGTTGAGAGCTGTCCATCTTTTCTTTGCTTCCTTGTAAGTTTCTAGTTATTTTAAACAGTCTAAAACAAAATTGATTAATACGGCTGACATATAGTGTAGTTTCCCTATATTTTTTTCATGATTAAATAAATCTATTTTAGCTTTAACTTTGTCTGAGATCATGATTACTACTCCTGCTTTTTTCCTAATAAATTCTATTCCTGATATTTATTTCATATTTGTGTGTATCTCTTTTTTCCTTATTATCCTTACGCACTACCTTGCCCTCCTATCACTTAACCTACCCCACCCTACGAGGATCCCTCCCTTATCCTTCCATTCCCATTCATCTAAATGCCCTTCCATTAACCCTCCTATCCTATTTCCTCACCCTCCCCTCTAAAAATCCCTCCCTCATCCTTACCGCCTTGGCCTTCTGTTGTTTTCTGAATTTAGAAGACTTTTATACCCTTCTAAGTATAGATGTTTTATTCCCTCTTAAACTTATCACTGATGAGAGTAGGATTCCAGAAGGACGAGCCCTTCTCCCCCATCTAATTCCTCTGTGTCAGTTCTTCCTCTCATTCCTCATTTGTATAAAATAATTACTCTTTTTGCCTGTTCCTAAATGGTTTTACTTTTTAAAATCATGTCATACTCAAGTCTACACCAATCTTTCTTATGAACTACCCAATTACTATTAACAATCTTAGACATACATTTTACATTTCCTTATATAAAAAAGGTAAACACTCTGTCTTCATTGAGTCCCTTATAATTAGTCTTTGATATGTACCTTATATTTCTCTTAGATCCTATATGGCAAACCTTCTATGAAATTCAGGTTGTTGTCTTTTTAACAAAATCCTGAAAGTATGACAATTCACTAAATGTTCATTTTTTTTTTCATTCAGGATTCTACTTAACTTTGATGGGTATGATATTTTTAGCCATAACCCCAATTCTTTTGCTCTTTGATATATAGTGTTCTGAGACCTGCAGTCATTTAGTGTCACCACTGCTAGGTCTTGTGTGTTTCAAATTGTGGCATGATGATATATGAATTGTTTTGTTGTTGTTGTTCATAGTATTTTATCCTTGAGCTGGGGTTTTCAGAATTTGACTATGATATTCCTGATTTCTTTCAGGTAGTGATTGGTGGATTTTTTCTATTTCTACTTTTCCCTCTTGTTCTAATGCTTCAGGACAATTTTCTTTAATTATGTCTTGTGTTATTGTATCAAGATTCTTTTTTTGTTCATAGCTTTCAGGTAATATGATTATTCTTATGTTTTCTCTTCTTGATCTGTTCTCCAGATTAGTTGTTTTTCTTATGAGATGTTTCACATTCTCTTCTATTTTTTCATTCTTTATATTTTGTTTTATTATTTCTTGGCTTCTTATAACTTTGCTGGCTTCCCCTTGCCCAATTCTAATTTTCAAGGAGTTGTTTTCTTCCTTAAGATCTGGATCTCCTTTTCTAATTGGTTGAATTTCTTTTCATAATCTTCTTGTTTTTCTTGGATTGTTCTTATTTTTTTAATTTTTTCCTCAATCTCTCTCATTTGACTTTTAAAGTCTTTTTTAAGTTCTTCTATGAATTCTTTTTGGGCAGGTGACCATCTGACATTACTCTTTGGGGTAGGAGAGGCTTTTTTTGGCTTTAGTATCTTCCTCTGAAGATGAACCTGTCTTCTCTATTCCCATAGTAACTTTCTATTGTTGGATTCTTTTCCTTTGCCTGCTAATTTTTTTTTAATTCATAGCAGCTTATTTTTTGTAATCACATCTAGTCCTAGGGTATGAGGGGATGGTGCCTCTGGCCTCAGATCCTCCTTCAGTTCTCCCCTCTAGCCTAAAATTGAAACCAAGAACTCTGCCCTCCTGTAAGTGCCCACAGCCAGCAGCATCCCTGCCTCACTGCTTCTGCACTCACCAGGTGTATGCTGGTTCATTCTCTCCCAGGATCACGTCTCAGCAGCATGGCTAGGTCTTGCATTCCTTATTAGCAGAGGTTCCCTCAATCTTCCCCAGCTTGGATGCCTGACTCCCCACACTGTCTGGGAGGTCAAAGTTCCTCTGGCTGGGGCCCAAGCTACCTCCCAACCTAGCTAGACTCAGGGTTAGCAACTTGCTATTTCAGTGGAACTAACCTAGAGGTGTTTTCTCTTCACAGGCACCAAATCCTGAGCCTGAGGATTTTCTTCAGATCCTCTGTGATTGTCTCAGGGGGATCAATGTTCTGCCCCAACTCTTATTTATTTTTAGTGCTCTATGTTCACCCTGAAGTGCTACTTTATCTTGTTTGTGGGGGAAACCTGGAGAGCTTGGAATTTTCTGACCTACTCCACCATCTTCCCAGAATCCTCTCTCTCTCTCTTTAGTTTTTAAGGGCCCTCTCCGTCCTCAAAATATGGCAAGATAACTCATCTATAAAGAATGTATCAAGTGGTGGTAGAGGGCAGAGCCAAGATGGTGGAGTAAAAGTAGTGACTTGCTTGAGGTCTCCCCCAAACCCCTACAAATACCTATAAAAAATGGCTCTAAACAAATTCTAAAGCAGCAGAATCCACAAAAAGACAGAGCAAAACAAATTTCCAGACCAAGACAGCCTGGATGGTTGATCAGAAAGGTATGCCGCGCCGAGCAGGGAAAGAAGCGCAGTTTTGCCTAGGTGCAGGCAAGGCAGGCCCCAGCTAACCTGGAGCAGGCCTCAGAGGACTGAATTGCAGGCAGTTGTGGTGGTTTCCAAACCCCTCAACCCATGAATGCCAGAGACAACTTGGAAGGTCAGTGGAAAAAGTCTGTGTCAGTGGGGAGAGAGAGAAGCCAGTGGTCTCAGCTCCAGTCCCCTAACTCGGCGGGGGCAATGGCTACCTCCTGAGCTTCTGGCCCACAGACTGAGGGGGAATCGAGTGGCTGATCAGAGGGGGATTGCAGGGATCTCTCTGCTGGTGCAGGATCCTCTTGCTTTGCCCATGCTTGGATCTGGGTCACAGTTCTGGGTGGTGGTCCTGGGGCAAGGAGGAGCACTGGCATTGTGGAGCTTGTAGTGACTGTGGAGAGGAAACCCTCCTCACAGTTCCAAGACAGAAAGGAGTGCTCATAGATCACAGCACAGGCCAGGAAAGGAGTAAACACCTCTCCTTTGATCATACCACCTTAGAAGAACTGAAAATTTACAGGTCCCTAGAAGTAGCTCTGAACACAGCTGCACAAAACCACTGAAGCTTGGGACACTACATTCTCCACACTGGAAACAGACTCCTACCTTAACAAAGAGTTTATAACTCAAGTAATTGGCTGGGATCATGAACAAGCAGTGCAAAAAGAGTCAGACTATATTATCTTACTTTGATGACAAAGAAGATCAAAACATACAACCAGAAGAAGACAACGAAGCCAAAGCTCCTACATCCAAAGCCTCCAAGAAAAATATGAATTGGTCCCAGGCCATGGAAGAGCTCAAAAATGATTTTGAGAAGCAAGTAAGAGAAGTAGAGGAAAAACTGAGAGTGATGCTAAAGGAGGCCCAAAAAAATACTGAAGAAAATAACACCTTAAGAAATAGCCTAACCCAAATGGCAAAAGAGGTCCAAAAAGCCAATGAGGAGAAGAATGCCCTTAAAAGCAAAATTAGCCAAATAGAAAAGGAAGTCCAAAAGATTATTAAAGAAAATACTTCCTCAAAAATTAGAATAGAGCAATTGGAAGCTAATGACTTTATGAGAAATCAAGACATTGTAAAACAAATCCAAAAGAATGGAAAATTAGAAAACAATGTGAAATATCTCATTGGAAAAACAACTGACCTGGAAAATAGATCCAGAAGAGAGAACTTAAAAATTATTGGACATCTGAAAGCCATGATTAAAAAAAGAGCCTAGACATCATCTTTCAAGAAATGATCAAGGAAAACTGCCCTGATATTTTAGAACCAGAGGGCAAAATAGAAATTGAAAGAATCCACCAATCACCTCCTGAAAGAGATCCTCAAAGGAAAACTCCTAGGAATGTTGTAGCCAAATTCCAGAATTCCCAGATACTGCAAGCAGCCAGAAGGAAACAATTCAAGTGTTGTGGAAACACAATCAGGATAACACAAGATTTAGCAGCTTCTACATTAAGGGTCCGGAGGGCATGGAGTATGATATTCCGGAGGGCAAAGGAATTAGGACTACAACCTAGAATCACCTACGAAGCAAAACTGAGTATAATCTTTCAGGATAAAAAATGGTCATTCAATGAAATAGAGGACTTTCAAGCATTCCTGTGGAAAAGACTAGAGCTGAATACAAAATTTGACCTTCAAATACAAGACTCAAGTGAAACATGGAAGAGGTAAACAGGAAAGAGAAATCATTAGAGACTTATTAAGGTTGAACTGTTTACATTCCTGCAGAGAAAGATGATATTTGTAACTCATGAGTCCTTTGTCAGTATTAGGGTAGTGGGAGGGAAAAAAATTATATGTATGTATAAATAGATAGAGGACACAGGGTGAGTTGAAGATGAAGGGGTGATATCTGGAAAATAAAATTAAGGGGTGGGAGAAGATTATACTGGGAGAAGGAGAAAGGGAGAAGTAGAATGAGGTAAAATATCTCACATGAAACAGACAAGAAAAGGCTTTTACAGTGGAGGGGAAATGTGGGAAGGTGAGAGGGAATGAGTGAATCTTATTCTCATAGAATTTGGCTTAAGGAGGGAATAACATACACAATGGGGTATGGAAATCTGTCTTATTCTACAGGAAAATAAGGGGGAAAGGGGACAAGAGAGCAGGGGGTTGATAGAGGGGAGGGCAGATTGAAGGAGGGGATAATCAAAAGCAAACACTTCTGAGGAGGGACAGGGTCAAAAGAAAAAATAGAATAAATGGGGGTAAGATAGGATGAAGGGAAATATACTTAGTTTTTCACAACAGCACTACTATGGAAGTGTTTTGTATAACTACACATCTATAACCTGTATCAAGATGCTTGCCTTTTCAATGAGGGTGGGTGGGGAGGGAGGAAGGGAGAAAATTTGCAACCCAAAGTTTTAAAAACACATGTTAAAAATTAAAAAAAATAATTAAAAAAAAGAATGTATCCCTCAACCATAAAGTAATTTCCTTAAGGGCAGGGATTATTTTTTATCATTTTTATATCCCCATTGCCTTACTTAGCACAGTGCCTTACACATAGTATTGTATCATTGTTGAATGAATGAATGAATGAATGAATGAATGAATGAATAAAAAAAAGTTTGCATTAAGTGCTTGTTATATGCAAATCAGTGAGGGGGGGAATAGAAAAGTAAGACAGTTTCCACTCTCAAGATCCCATATTCCAATGGGGAGGATAACCCATATAGGAGGTTTACATCCAAGTTATATAAAAGTGTTACTTGGAGTCCATCAGCAATGCATATAATAATCCATCTTTTTTTATGTCTTTTTCACAAATAAAATTGTATCTTTTGTGTCAAGTGATTTGATAGTGCCGAGGATTTTGGTGTCAGGTATTCAGTAGCCATGGCCCCTGAGGAGGTGGGACTGTAGCCTCTGCAGAGGAAGTAATCACAGAGTTTGCTTCCCTGACTTTGTTTTCCATCTTTGAATCCTCATCTTTGAAGCAAAGGATATTTGCTACTGTCAACACAAGGTCCAAATGGAAGAATTATTCCTTATTAATGGTGAGGTCCTCCAAGTATTCGTCTTGAATCAAACCCTTGAGTTATGTGGAACCTCCTAAAGGAGACCCAAAATCATTCAAAAGAGTTTGATCTAACTAAATTCTAAGTGGATGACAACTGCCTATTGTTAAGACCAAACTTCTAGGAATTTGTTCTGTGAAGTTAAGATTCAGTCAAAGGGCCTCACTTGAGGACCTGGAGGGTCACATGTGTCCTCAAGGCCACAGATTCCCCACCCCTGGTTTAGACTATACTGAACAATTAGATGGACAGCCCAAAGAGTTGTTCCATCATTGCATATATCCTGAATAGACACTGTGAATAGATAGTCAACTAGCCCAGAATTGAACAAGATAAGGAAAGTGGGCTGGATTGCTTTGGAGAAATATGCATTACTTCCAAAGATCCCACTCTTTTTACTAAAACAAAAGTCCATCTTTTTAAGATCAATATTCATTCAGTGATACTGTATGACCTAAAATCATAAAATATCCCGGTGTGTAGAGAATGAAAGTTACAGATCACCCAAAGGCAATGGAGAATTGCACAGCAGGTATGAGCAGGCTGATACATATTGCCAACAAAGAATTGTGCGTAAGAAGTGATGGTATAAAGGATGTCAAAAAGATATGTGATTAAAAAGGAAAAAAGTCATCATGAGTGACCAATGGACAACCTTTGGGCTTCACTGGTATTCATATAATGGCAAGAGATCAAGAGGAAGTTTCCTAGTACATCTGGATGATCCCTGTGGAGAATTTGCTGAATGACATGAATGAGTGTGTTACAGGATGAAAAGATTGAATGGATGGTGTTCCGGACTGGTGGATGGAGTACCTACCACATAAAAATCACAGATCTCTGAAAGTGGGAAGTATTGCCAGTACTAAGCACCATACCTGATACAAAGTTTGTTGAATTGAACTGTTCCTATCTCCTGTGCCACCATTTCCCTGCCCTGCCCACCACAGTCTAACACACAAAATCATCTTAGAGCACAACTAATCTATACTTCAGCAGATGATCTCTATATAACTATAGTCTATTCCATATAGAATTTCCTGCTGTTTATTAGCTTGGCATAAATTCAAAGCAGTAATTAATCTTATGAAGGAACTACATGTGGTCACTCCCCTTTTCCAATCCAAGAGATTACTCTTTGAGACCTCAAATCTTAGGGTCATTATTCCCACTAATCCATTCTACTTCTGTCCAGTTCTCTAGGTCTTTGTGGTCTTTTCCTGACTTGGTTCCAGGGCTTCAGGTCAAAATTACTATGTAAGCAATCACCTAGTTTATCAACTCGACCATTGCCATGCCCCTATCCCCACTCCCTGGGCTCTGTCCACAGAAAATCTTTAACTAGTCTCTTCCTTCCTGATTATTGGAAGTCAGTCATAATTCAATTTTTCCAAGTAGCTTCATCATCTCATCTTAGTTTCCATTCCCTATAGACCTGCTCATTTTATTTTAATTCAGCTTCTTGTTGTTTCTCCTAAAGCTTTTCTTGTAAAAACTTCCTCCCTCCCCTAACACCAACCTAACCCTCTTAATCTGAATTAACTCAAAATTCTCTTTAGATTTCTGCTTTAACATACAATTTCTCTTAAAAAAATTCATTTAGTTCTCCACAACTATTTGGAGTCTACCTGACTCAACTTGAAAGTTTCCTCCCTATTCCAGTGGTCTCTCTTACAATACTTTTCTCAGGGATTCAAAATACACATGAGCATAATAAAGATAGTCATCTTGTCCATTCTTAAAATATTTTAAAGTACTTTATATTTCTCAAATTCATGTTTTATCTCCTCCACCTCTAGGCTGTCTGGAATTCATAATCTACCATGACCCCCTTCTGTGTTTTTGTGATATTCCCACCCTTGGCAAGAATTTGGGGATTCAGGGATCCTCTAGGTTCCCAGAGAATGGGTGTGGAGCTTTGCAGGTCTTGATTAGTCTAAGTATGTTGGCTTTTGGGATTAGAGCCATGCATTATGTCTCATATATCTACATCTGAGGCTATAGGTTTGATTGCTGACTACTTTTGTGGATTTGGACTCCAGAGAATTCATGGGGCTCTCTACTGTTATCCTTCTTACCCTATTCTAACTACTGTGTCTGGTATCTTGCTTGGCAGCTATATATGTACAGTTTTCTCCCTCTCCCTTCCTTTTAGATTTGTAAGAGTCCAAGATCAGTCTTCTTAATAGATCCATCCCTAGACAAAAGTCCGTCTTTCCTCTATTTTAAGCCCTGGTCTAGAAATCCAAATATCATCTTCAGACACCATCTTAATCAGTTGTTCCCTTCCCAAATGAGTTTTTTTCTTTTTCTTATCCTTTGCCTTCAAAGGGTAGCAGGGAAGAAAATTCCACCTGGGCCCCTATGGTTTCAATTACTTGCCCAAGACTTTACAACCTTTAGCAATGCTTTCCAAGTTTCTTCTGGAAGTGTTATTTGTGCTCACAAGAATCAATAGTCGGTAACAGTCATCTGTTTCTGGGATGTTACTTGAGAGTTACTGTTTTGCCCTGGGAAGACAACCAGTATCCATCTTGTTGTTTATCAGGTCAACAAGTAGCTGCCTCAGCATAACAGAGCAGAGAGTTACTGATGACCTCCATTCTCTTCTTCCTCTGACTGTAGAGGAAGGCTGTACCACTGAACCACATTGCCTCCACACTTCTTTGTCTCTCATAACCTGGAATTTGGAAAAGTGCTCCTCAAATTCCTTCCTTTTCCCTTCCATGAGGAAGAGTAGCCTGCTCTCTGAAGCGAGAGAGAGAGACAAACAGACAGACAGACAGACAGACAGAGACAGAGACAGAGATAGAGCCAGAGCCAGAAAGAAGAGCAAGAAATGGAGAGAGACAGAGAGAGAGAAAAAAAAGACAGAGAGACAGAGACAGAGACAGAGAGAGAGAGTAGGTGTGACATGCCCAGGGTCACACTGAAGTCTCCCTGATTATAACCCTTTCCCTCTCCAGTCTATCCTTCATGCAACTGTGAAAATAATCTTCCTAAGGTGCAGATCCTACTCCTCTTCTCCAAAAACTTCACTGGCTGTCTATCGTATATAGAATAAAATGTACATTTGCAAAGTCTAGCTAAAGAGATACCAAAGCTGCTTCCAGATTATGCTTCTTTTATTCTCCCATCCCCAAATAATCCAACTATCTGGCCCTTCAAAATGCATTAACAACAGCTCATATTTATATACAATTTTTAAGTTACTTTCCTTACAACAGCCTTTCAAGGCAGATAATTCACTTTTATTCTTTCTCTCTAAAGATGAGAAAATTGAAACTCAGAGAGGCTAAGTAACTTGCCCTGGATCACATAGATAATACGCATCAAAGTCAGGTCTCCCATTTCCAAATCTAAGATTTTTGTCATTATATCCCAAAGTGACACCCATGGTCAGTAGGCAGACGCATCGCTTTAAAGAGGAAACTGTTCTCCTTGACCTCAAAAGAGAGCCTCCCTGTCTTCTTTGAGAGAAATAGCGTTTCTGAATGGGGCAGTGGGGAACTCTAGGAACCACATCTGAGATGGTTATGGGTCAGTAAAAAGAAAGGCTGGTTATCTCAGTGTCCTCATCTCTAAGGCCCCTTCCAGCTCTAAATCCTAATTTGTGGTGGGTCAAGCATAGGATCCCTCTTGTGAGACAATGTGGTATGGTGAGAAGAACACTATCTCTGGAGTCATTGTCTCTGGAGAGAATCTGGGTTCAAATTTTATCACTACCTATGTGATCCTATGTGGGTTACTTAGCATCTTTAGGCTCCATCTATAAAATTATGAGGCCGAACTGGATGACATTTACTCTGAATCTAGAATTCTTCTTGACCTCCCATCTCCCCCAGCGCACTTCATGCTGGTGATGGGGACATCCTAGGGGCCAATCAAAGTCTGTAAGCTACTGATCACAGACAAGACCCTAAGCAGCTGACAAGGTATCATATAAATAGATTTGACTTGGTCTTCTTTATGACTCTGCAAGGGCCAGAAATGTGACTAGAAAAAAAAAGGTGGGAAGTCCCAGAGTCTTCCCCATTCACTTTCCAGACATGCTGAATTTTGAAAAATGAACATACTGGAGTGTGGCTGGTTAGCAAGGTTCTGACGCCATCTGGTGCCTCAGATCCCACATGCCAGCCAGCACTCTCTGCTGTCACCTAGCGACTCTTGCTTCAGTATCATCTGCAACCTTTCCATAGCAGAAGTTTTGCAAACTTTTATTAATTAAAATAGTCAACAGCCACGATTCCAGAAGACTGATGATGAAGAATCCTATTCATGGCTTGACAAATAGGTGCTAGGCTAAATATGCAGGACGAGGCACATTTGGGGTCATGGCCAACACGGGAATTTGCTTTGTTTGATTATGTATATTTGTTACAAGGGTTTGGTTTTCTCTTTTCTTTTGGGCATGGGGGATGGAATGGAGAGAAAAAGAATTGTTACACGAAAAAAATTAATTTAAAAAGAAAAATTGTAAAGGTTGCCGAGTGAGCTAATTTAATTTTCTGATAAAGGGAGAGAGTAGGAGCCAGAGAGAGACTGGCTCCAGCCCCAATTTTTGAAAATAGTTCTAAAATGTATATCTTTTTCTCTTAGCACCACATTTTCCAAATTTAAAAAGGTCTTTTTAAAAGCTATATTGGGAGCAGAAAAGACCTCCAGCAGATGAGATAATGTTAACAGAAGACTTAGAGAATATAAAACTATTCAACTACTAGGTTTCTTTGGAGAATAATCTTTGGGTCAGGAATGATAGTGCAAATTATACAAACACACACATACACACATACATATATATGTATATGTATGTATGTGTGTGTATATATAAACCCAAGAAGGAGGATAGGAGGAAGGAAGGATGAAAAGAGGGAGGGAAATCTAGAGTTTATCTAGAAACAAATAAATTTGCCCTAATAATAAAAAGGGAGATGGGGGGGATAGAGTCATCAAGCTATATTTGACTTCAACTTTTAGAAAAATTCTAAAGCATAGTATTAAAGGGAAGGTTTGCAAGCAGTTAGAAAGGGAAACAGTGAGCACTAAGAACCATTATAGATTCCCCAAGAAGCAAGGATGTGAGATTGACCTCATTTCCTACTGCCACAATTAGGAGCAAGCAGCCAAGATATGAAATCAGGAAGGCAGCAATTTCTGACAGTAGCACAGGGGCATTGCTCTTTCTCTCTTCCTTTGAGGTCACACATAGCAAACTTATAAAAAGTAGAGACAGCTGAGACTTCTGGGCTGGTGTCATTTAAGCTGATTTTTTTTTTTTTACTATGAGTACAGAGAAGAATTTATTGCTAGGAAAGAGAGCAAAAAAATCAGATGAGACTTTTTGGTAGTAGGGCACTGTTGATCTGGAGTCCAATTATCTGGATAATTTTCTATATCTGCTCCCCCGTATGTGTACCTGGGGATGGTCCTATATGTTCAGACTGGCTCCAGCCTTAATTTTTGAAAATACTTCTAAAATGTATACTCTTTTTCTCTTAGTACCACATTTTCCAAATTTAAAAAGATCTTTTTAAAAGCTATAAACTGCTTGAGATCTTAGGAAGAGAACATTTTAAAAATCTGAACAATAATAACTCTATGTCACAAGGTCAGTGGCAGTTACTTCCTCTCCTGTTCAATCAACCCACAAATATTTATTAAGCACCTACTATGTGCCAGGCACTATGCTACTTGTCAGGGATAAAAAGACAAAAGTAATATAATCCCGCCCTCAAGGAGTTTGTTGTTGTTGCTATTCAATCATTTTCAGTCCTGTCCTACTCTTTGTGACCCCATTTGGGGTTTTCTTGGCAAAGATATCGGAGTGGTTTGCCATTTCCTGTTCAGCTCATTTTACAGATGAGGAAACTGAGGCAAACGGGGTAAAGTTATTTGCCCAGGGTCACAGAGCTAGTTAATGTCTCAGGCTGGATTTTAATTCAGATCTTCCTTACTCCAGGCCTGGCACTCTATCCACTGCAGCACCTAGCTGCCCCAACTCAAGGAATTTATATTTTATCATGCTAGGATGTTCTTTTTTAAACAAGGTTACTAGGTGAGAGTATCTGTTTTGCTGTTGCCATTCATTCAATTCAGAATTTTAAAAAAATAATAAAACTAGATCACCCTCAATGCCGTTCAAGGCCGTTTCCTAACTACATGGATCAAATAAAACATTTTTCTAAATGAAAAGTTTACTAGTCTGTTAAATTAGGGAAATGTCATGCCTGGGTTTGAATAAGGCATTGGATAATGTCTCTCATAATATTTCAGGCCAAAGGGGGAAATTTAGATGAGATTATTACAGTTAGTTGGATTCAGGAATGATTCCTGGACCCAAAATGTGATGATGATTATTAATGTCAGTGTAGACAGAGTTCTTTAGTGGGATGGCACATGGATATACTCTTGGCCTGATTCTACCAACATATGACGTACTTAACAAATATGAAGATGTCATGCAGCTGAGAGTGATATTTAATATAATAAGTCACAGAATCAGGATCTCCAAAGGTCTTACTAAGCTAGAACAATGTGCTAAACCTAATAAGGTTAAATTTGATAGGGATAAATATGAAGTCCGACCGTATAAGTACATTATGGAAAAGGGGTACCTAGATAACTGTGTATGAAAAAGATCTGAACATCTTAGCAGACTTCAGGTTCAATATGAATCAAAAGTGTGATCCAGTATCTCCCAAAAGTTAATGTGATCTGAGGCTGTATGAATAGAAGAATGATGAGGGCAAAGGAAAAGTGGTGGCTCCCTGCACTCTGTCATGGTGAGAGTGAAGCTATAGTATTTTATTCAGTTCTGGCACATTGAGAAACTCAGACATGTTGATAAAGATCACCAGTGTGCTAAAATTAGTGAAGGTCACTCCATATGGATATCAGATAAAGCAAGGATGTTAAGCCAGAAGAACAGAAGACTTGGTACAACATGACAGTGATTTTCAAATTTTCAAATTTTTTTAAGAATGTCACATAAAGGAGAGATCTAATTGATCCCAAAGGGAAGAACTAAGATCAGTGGATGGAAGTTGCAATTGATGCAGGAACATATTTATGGGAAGACAATCAATCAATAGGTATTTATTAAGCACCTGCTATATACTAGACACTCTGCTAGACAATGAACGCACAAAGACAAAAATGAAACAAGGGACAAGAATCACAGATGGTGAGCAGGCAGGAAGGGTTGCTGTCAGCATCCTGGGAAGGAGTACTTCCATTGATGACCTCACAAATCCATTTAATAATGTAAGTATAAGGACCAAATTCTTAAAAGTTAGATCTGTGCAAAACTGGAACGGGTTATTATCTAATGAACCAGATCCCAGAAGATCTTCAAGAGATGGCTTGATGTCAATTTTCAAGATGTATGTTGCAGAGGGAATTGCTGGTCATGCATAGATTAGATTAGATAAACTCTGAGGTCCACTCTGTGCTTCTGCATAATAAAAATAACACATATAATTTTCACATAAATTATATTTTATGTTTATAATAACCTTGTGAATTAGATAAGACTATTATTATTATTATTATTATTATTACTGTTGCTTTTATTACTATACTAAGTGATATAGTGAATAGAGCACTGAACTTGGAATGAGAAAGACCTGAGTTCAAACCCAACCTCAGACACTTCGTAGTGATGTGATCCTGAGAAAGTCATTTAACCTCTTCCTGGCTTAGCTTCCTCAATTGTAAAATGGAAACAGTAATAGCACATGTCTCACAGGGCTGTTGTGAAGATAAAATAACATAATAATTGCAAAGCACTTCACAAACCTTAAGTGCTAGTTATCATCATCATTCTCACCTTTATCAATGGAGTTAAACTAGAAATGTCCCTAAGACAAGATGCTATCTTATTATCATTCTTTTATATTTAATGTTCTATGGACTATTGGACAAGTGGATAAAACATCTTCTTTTTGTATTTTAGTACAAGTACTGGGACGTCAACTCATCTCTTATAGGCTCACTGAAAACATCTTTGGGACACCTTCAGGTTCACAGAGATGACACAACTTATTCTATTCCACATAGCTTTGATTTCTTCTGCTAGATCTCTCTGAAAATGGGTAAATTTAGGATTGACCTCAGGAAAAATTTTCTCATAATTAAGCTATTCAATAGTACAATGGGTTGCTTTGAGAACTAATGAGATCTCCTTCCTTAGAGGTCTGGATGATCATTTGTCAGGTATATACTGGGAATGTCTTTAAGGCGTGGATTGGACTACATGACCACTGGGGTCCCTTCCAAATCTCAAATTCTGCAGTTCTATGTTTGGAAAATTCTTCATTCTATGTAGTTCAGAGATTATAAATAATTGGTATAGTAACACCTATTTTCTTAAGTTTTCAAATATTTATGGATCAATGGTGTAATATCTAAGTGATCATGAGCAATAGTTTTGTCTTTAATAATGTTCCTCCTGTTCCATTACAGTTTATTTGTGAAATTATCCAGGATATTTTGAAGTCTGTATTCAGAGCTTGAAATCTGTCAGTTTATGAAAGTAACCTTCTAATGTATATATTCTGCTCTACAGGTCAAGTCATGTGATACATTTAAGTTTCTACCATTCCCTTATATATTATTATTATTGTTAATTAGTACTACAACTACTACTACTGCTGCTGCTGCTGCTGCTACTAGCAAGAGAATTATCATTCTAATTTATTTCTTACATTTTGTGGTCCTTTGACAAGTGACTATCCTGCTATTATTATTTTATATCCAGTGTTCTGAGTGCTATTGAAGAGGTGTGTAAACACTTGCTTTTTTATTTAGAGAAAAGTATTAAGGCACAAGGTCATCTTCTATAGGTTTATTAAAAGTATCCTTGGGACATATCCAGCAGCAGACAGGACAATAGGGATGATTCATACCTCATCCTGTTCCTACATGTGATTTTGATATCCTCTCCTAGGTCTCTACAATTTGGAAGCTTTTCATTACTTGTAGCTTGGAAACTATGAGTATTCTACATAGTAACATCTATAAAAATGTTGTTCTTAAGGTTTTGTGCATCCATGTCATGCTTGAGCAATTATGGATAACAGTATGGTCTGTTGTAATGTTTTAGATCCATCTAGTACAAGGCAAGTTGAGTAAATAAACATTTATTAAGCACCTACTATATGCCAGGCATAAAGCTCAGTGCTAGAGCTTATTAGCTGAGTTCTCCAAGGATATTGAGTTGTCTGCTATTTTTATTATGATTATGGTTATTTTTATTATCATTATTACAAATAAGGAAACATAAGAGTTAAGTGACCTCCTAAGGTCATACAGCTTACCTGACCTGGATTCATATCCAAGTATTCTGCCTACAATTCAACCAATCATTTTTCGTTATATTGTTATATTACATTTACATTTAACATTTGTTAAGCACCTACTATGTGCCAAGCATTGTACTATGTGCGGGGGGGATACAAAAAGAGGTAAAAGACAGTCCCTGGCCTCAAGCAGCTTATAGCAGAGACAACATGCAAGCAAATATATACAAACCAAGCTATAATATATAGGATAGATAGGAAATAATTAACAGAGGAAAGGCACTGGAACGAAGAGGGATTGGAGAAGAAATTTCACAGAGCTTTCCATTAGATCATATCATTGTTTCTCTACATAGATCCTAAGTAAATTCTTCTTTGATTACCATATCTCGATAGGGCCACTGTTTTCAATATCATCGCCATTGTAGATGTTGAAGATGTTGGAGCATGTTCATAGGAACATAAGATTCTGAGTTAGAGGAGACATTCAATATCACCTCACCCAACGCACCCATTTGACAAATAAGGAAATTGAGGCTCAGAAAAAGAAAATGGCTTGCCCAAACTCACATAACCAGTAAGTAGAAGAGCTGGGATTTGAGTCCAGTTGCCCGGATTTCAAATCCAGCGTTCTTTCCACTTAGGCCTCCAAAAAGTGCATCTCAAAAATAAAAAAGCAACATGCACTTCCCCCAAAATCAGCCAGTACTTTGGCCTGCCTGAACCAAATGCTGATTAAAATATTTTACTTTCTAAGATGATCTCTCTGATATTTCTGGTGACTTAATACCTCAGAACACAAGCGGGATCAGGTGACCAACTGCACCATGTTGTTACACAAAATATGAAAAGCTTTAGTGTTTGGATTGGATTGACTTTGCTTTTGGGAAATTGAAACATTCTTTTAATGGCCTCAAGCTTCTCCTTAAAACAAAGGCCCATCTTTTTACTGAAATTCTTCTGCTGTTGTATGGTTTCGATTCATACAGTACTACAGCTTCCAAAGAAGTTGAGGTTCACCCAAAGGACACTTTGTACATTGTGGGTATAAGCGGGCTGCAACACATCACCAACAAGGAATGTTGGGGGAACTTTTTAGAGAAGATCATCAAAGAGAAGCCGTGATCAAAAAAGAAAGGGGAATGGTCACATAGAAAGAGCTAACCAATGGACCACCCGTATGTGCTCCATTGCTATTCTTATGTCAATGCAACATAAGGAAGGCCCCCAGCATGTTGGGTGGATTTCTTGTAGCAAACCAATGGAAGGTTATGTACAAGAGCTGAAGAGGACAGACACACAAGTATGGGCTACGATCTGCATGATTGGAGGGAATATCACGTCAATGAGATACTGATGCATTGGAGTATTAAAGTACTGCTATCAGGGATGAATGTGTATACTTGTTTTTAAGTTTCTTTTTAAAAAATGCAATGTACAACCCACAATTTTTGATGAGCACATAGTAGCAGTCAGTGCTATATTACACATAGACACTATGGGGCATACAAATGGAAAATACCTAATCCCTGTCTGATCTCTCTGGGGAGACAAAACTGAAATAGAAATAGTATTAAATAGTACATGATGTGTGTAAACTATATGTGAAACTGTGTGGGACAGACCCTATCTGAGCATAAAGATAATAATAATAACTATATAGCACCTACTCTGTACCAAGCACTTTACTATATTATCTCATTTGATCCTTCCAAGAAACATGGAGGATAGGTGCTATTATTATCCCCATTTTATAGATGAAAAGACTGAGGCAAGCAGAGGTTAAGTAATGTGCCCAGGGTCATACAGCTAATAAGTGTCTGAGGCCGGATTTGAACTCAAGTCTTTCTGACTCCAAGCTTCATCAGTCTATCCACTGCACCACATAGCTGCCTCTGACAAGACAAGGAGTATCTATGAGGACAGAAGTAATCAGAGCAGACTCCCTAGAACAGCTGGAACATGACCTGTCTCAGCTTGTTTTCCTGTTACTTGCCTTTTGTTTTAAAAGTGGAATGCACCCTCCTTTCCTCCTCTGTAGAAGTAGGGGGACTCTGGGCGTAGAACTCTGCACCTAACGTCAGATTTGTTTGATGTGGATGTGTGAGAGGGGTGTGCTGAACTGGTCCCCCTCTTTTAATTCTTTGTTGAAAGAAACGACTGGAAAAAGAAAAGGGGAAGTGGGAGGGATTTCCTGGGGAAAAGTGATATAAAAGCAAAAGATATGAGTAAAAATGTTTTTTAAAGTGGAGTGCAGAAATTTAAAGAGTAATTCTGATAACTTGAGTTACGCATCCCAGTTTCCTCCTTTGTCCATTATTAAGATCTTGTTTTAATTTGTAGTATTTGCACCATAGAATTATGTACATCATATATAAAGAATATATACATAAAGAATGTTGGGCAAATAAAGGATCAATTCATGCAAAGTTACTGCCAAGCAGCCCCTATATGGAAAAGGGCTATGAAAAGAACATCCTTTTCCATCGAGTAATAGTTTATATTGTAATTAAATTCACCCATCCATTCAATAAACATTTATTAGGCAACTCCCATGTGCAAAGCACTATACTAGATACTGGAGATATAAAGATAAAATATGATGATGCAATTCTAGCCATCAAGAAGGATGTGGGTCCCCCTAGGTGGAAGCAGTGCATACTGAACATAATTCAGTGTACAAATTCACTGTGAGAAAAGGAAGATCAGACAAAGTACTCTAGGGAATTTGAGGGCAAAGCATAAAACTTTCAGCTGGGGGAACCAGGGTTACATAGAAGTGCTGACTCCTGACCTGGAGTCTTTAAGAAACATGTACTAAATGCCAATTTTACACAAGACATTATAATATGGATTGTAATACAAAGACAAAATGGAAACAGTCCTTAACCTTGAAAAGCTTTCATGGGCTATAGAGCATGCACACAAAGGGGTACAATAAGAGGCAATTTAAAATTTTATTTTATTTTTTTTAATTAACAAGCATTTTCTTTTTATTGAATTTATTGTTTCAATTAATAATCATTTATGTTCTTTTCTTCCTATCTACCCTTCTACTTTAAAAAAAAGGAAGAAGAAAGGGGAAGGAAGGAAGGAAGGAAGGAAGGAAGGAAGGAAGGAAGGAAGGA
>NW_020954560.1:5518588-5647161 GCF_900497805.2 Vombatus ursinus | reverse complement strand
GGAAGGAAGGAAGGAAGGAAGGAAGGAAGGAAGGAAGGAAGGAAGGAAGGAAGGAAGGAAGGAAGGAAGGAAGGACCAAAGAGAAAATTTAGCAATGTGGAAAATGCATAGCGAGCAAGCATATATTTGGTTTCTCTATACCTGCTAGATGGAGAGAAGCCTTGACCTCAAAATTCCTGCTGACTGAGGAAAGATTGCCAGATAAAGAAACAGTGAAAGAAGAGGTGGATATCCTCAGAATAACCTACATGAGGAATGGGTTAGCAGGTGAAAGGCACCGAATTTTATAATTGCACAAGCTTGAACAGAATTGCGCTGGTAAATGTTTAACAACTGGATCTCCCCCCAACTCCAGAAAAAAAAAGTATACCTGACACACTTTTAAGTTTAATCTGCATTATCAACATTTTCTCCATCACTTTCTTGCCTAGACAATCAACAAAACAATAAATCAAGCCCAGATTTGTAGCCTTTACTGATTTCCAAGGTATAAATATTCACATTAAAAATTTAACTATCAGACCTGAGCCAGTTTGAACTGTCTGCAGCATACCCATGCAGTAGTAGACCTGCACAGGCTTGGACTTGAGGCAATTTCAGAACAGATTAGATATGCAAGTTGATAGAGAAAGTAGAGTTTTATGAGCATGTCAGAGGCCCAAGTGAAAGATCAGCACCAAATAAACTAGCTCCCACTGGCTCAAATTGTTTCCAAAACATCTCCTCAATAGATTCTAAGAGAGCAGATTCTGGGGAGCCCTGCTCAGCTGAGTACCCCTCACTGCCAACACAGCTGCTAAAATTATAGGATGAAAGGAACAAGGAGCTTTGAGGTTTTGCCCCTTTCCAACTTTAAGTCTTAAGTTGAAGGGGCTGGTAGAGATAATGAAATATAAGAGTAGGCCTCTTTTGGACTTTGAAGTAGACCATTGGCACCTGGCAAAGGCTGTGTTCCTTTCCAATTCTGATTGGGCATTGTAAACGAGCTGCCATTTACACTGACCAAATAAAGTATGAAAGGAGTGAACCCTTACATCTCATCTGCCCCTTATATCCTATAATTGGATCAAGTAGGTTGGAGAAGGTCAATTGTTCAAGGGTCCCCTGCATAACCTCCACCATGCACACACATACACACACACACACACACACACACACACACACACACACACACACACAGGACTTCAGAAGAAAGATAGGCAGGATCCTGAAAAATAGCATTCTGTGAGAATGTTGCTGAGAAATGATGGAAAATTCTCAAGAATGAAATTCTGAAGACACAAAGGGAAATAATTATAATAGGGAGAAAAAAGAGACTCTGATAAGAAATTACAAATAGAGAATCCTGGGTAGTATGAAGTGAGATAAAGAGAACGGGAAGAGGAATGTATACAAAAACAGCAACATTGTGAAGAAAAATAATTTTAAAGACTTATAAATACCAATCAATGCAACAACCAACCAGGCTTTGAGAGGACCAATGACGGGACATGCGACCCTCCTCCTGACAGAAAGATGATGGACACAAGGTACAAAAAGAGACATACATATTTGCACACAGACATTGAGTGAATTCATTTTGTTTAACTACGCTTATTTGTTGTGTGGGCAACAAATCTTTGTCTTGATTTTTAAGTATATGGGGGAGATGAGAGGGGGAAGGTTAGCAATAATGATACCTCCCCAAAAAAGGGCCACTGAAATATTTGTTAAGTGACAGAAGAAAACAAAATAAAATTCAGAAAGAATAACAACCAAGTGGGGCAATTTTGAAAAATAATTGTAGAATGTATTATATAATTTTTTAAAAAGTGGTATGAAATGGAGATTCACAGTTTCGTATAGGATCTTCCTTTTGTGTTCTGTGTATGTGGAAGTACTCTTTGTCTTCTTTCCTTCTTTCCTTTCTTCTTTCCTTCCTCCTTTCTTTCTGTCCTTTTCTCCTTTCTTTCTGTCCTTCTTTCCTCTTTTCTTTCTGTCCTTTCCTCTTGTCTTTCTGTCCTCTTTTCTTTTTTTTTATCAAGAATAATAAAGTAGAACCGCAGAAACTATGAGATGAGACCATCTTTCAGCATCCTTGAGCAGAGAAAAACCAACAACTTCTCTTCTTCTCTTCCTCTGCCCGTCATAAGATAATCTCACCTAATAGTTTCTGAGACTTTACTCTATCACACTCAAGAACAAACAAAGCATTCAGTGCTCTTACATCTTTACAAAGAATCTCCGATCCATTTTGAAGTTCACCGTATGGGTCAGCAGTTCCTGATTTTTTTTAGTCTCAGGACTCCTTTATACACATAAAAATTATTGCAAACTGCAAAGAGCACTGGTTTACTACTGATATTTACCATATTAGAAATTAAATCATGTTAGCACTTCTATGAAAATAGATGCTCTGAAGGGGGTCCCTGGACCACACTTTGAGGAACATTGGCATGGGTACTTTTTTCCTTCCCTTTCTTCTCTGTATGACACTTTTCCATTATGTATCATCCTGAAAGGGGTAAAGTTTCTCTTTCTCCACCTCAGACTCCCCCTTCTCTTTAATTCCCAATCGAAGCTTTTTATCTGCCTCCTTCAGGAACCCTTCTTTCTCCCTAATTAGCAACTTGAAGCATGGAGGGTCAGTCCTTTTACCTTCTCTTCCAGGAGGAAAATTAGCCTACACTTGGAGTACAGCTACTCAACATTGGCAGAAATACAAATAGTAAATGCTTGGTGCGATTCTCTGTACCATTTCCCTTACTCTCGATAATGGTTAAGACTTTTAGCCTTGTTCTTGAAACTGCGTCTGAGTGTTTACACTTCAACCCTAAATACTTGGTTAAAACTTTTTATGGTCAATTATTAATTTTTAAACTTTAAAAAACTTTACAACCAGTTTATCTCCACCCACTAATCCACTTTACTAATTAACTATTTGTACGTTTATGTTTCCTTACTCACCTTGCCTTACAGTGTCTTGTCAACTACCTTCTTATCCTTCTTGAGCCTACCTTTTCAGGATCCACTCCCTAATTGTGTTTTATCCTCCTTAATCCCCTATATCCTCCTTAATTGTCCTTGATCTTGGCTTCTCTTATAATTAGAGGTTGACTGTGAGGCAGGATGTTGTTCCCCTTAGAATTTTCTTTGTTATAGATTTTGCCAAATTTTTCTGTCTCAGATACAACCTCTGACCTATTTCCCTAACCCCCAACCCCTCCAAGTCATCTATATGATTCTCTTTATTCTGATCAAGTCCTTTTTTCTTTCCCTCTCTTTCTTACAACTTCTTCCCACAGAAGTCATAAATGAAAATTATTCTAAGCAGGCATATTTAGAAAATTCAATTACTGAATTTGCCTCTGGCTGATTCAGAGTAAAATTCAGAGTACCAAGTTTTCTGCGATTTTAAAAATAAACACGTGAAGAGATTTACAAATTTTAAAGTGCCATAAAAATATTTATTATTACTACTTTTACCTATGACATTTCACTCTATTGCTATCAAAACTCCACGTGATGATTTTGGACATCTGGTTCAAGACAGAATTTTAGACTTTATACACCGTAAATTCTACTGGTCCAAAATGGCAGCATAAGTCTGTAAGAAGTGTGAGAATTGTACACAATATAGTCAAAGGATAATACTACTATTCAAGCAGCATACTCAGAGAGTATGAGTTCAAGTAAGGCTTCAGAGCTATCTCTAGAAGTAGAGAGGAAAAGTGTAAGAAATTTCCTTGTGGTGACAGCTACGTAAAAGAATACATAACCAGGAAGCTGAAAGCTTCTAAAACTTGTGAAGTGTTGTGGCAAAAGTATTTCTCTTGTTTATGTCTTCCCTGCCTGGATCTACTTTGATCAAAGTAGAAACTTTGAGGCAAACACTCAAGGTGTTGGCTTCTGTAGGAAAAACAAAGTCTAGAACTACATCTTACCATTCTCAAGGAAGCCAACAGCGTGAGCATTTCAATTGCACACTGATGAACACTCTAGGGATTCTGAGGCATGAGTGAAAAGATGAGCAGAGTCAACATGGCATTTCTAGTTGATTTAATAAGCATTTATTAAATGCCTACCCTGTCCCAGGTACAGCTTTTGTCAAAAACAAAAGATTCTTTGCCCTCAGGGAACTTAAATTCTATGTCCTACGTATATAGAGAAAATATAATATAAACTATATAGAAAGTAATTTCTGAAGAGAAAGCACCAGTAATTAAGGGACTCAGGATAGGTTTTTTGTAATCGATGAAACTCAGACTGAGCTTTGGAAGAAGCTAGGAATCTACAAGATGCTTATGGGGAGGGAGTGAATTCTAGGTATGAGAGACAGCCCATGTGAAGGTATGAAAACATTTGATATTTCCACTACAGCTTGGAAAAGTCTAATATAGTAGGAGAATTGAAAGATTAGTCAGAATAATGATGATATCACCTACCGGTCACACACATACAAACACACAAACACACACACACGTGTGTATGAAGAGTTTTTTTATTTTTTTAAAGAAGAGGAGTTTCAGAGGGCACAGTAGAAGATGGTTGAAGACGGAGGTGGACAGAGATAAGAATACAGAGAGGTAGCAAGAGATGGGCTTTTCGGTTTGGTTGGTTTTTGGTGTTGATGGTGTTGTTTTTGCATCAGCTGAAGGCAATTGTAAATCAGAGATGAGAAGAACAGGATAAAGGAATTTGCTAGCCAGCCACAGGGAGACTGCCAAGGTTTGAGATTCCTGTAGATTTGATGGCCCCAAGATTCTAATTAGGATTTGGTTTGAAGGGGGAGTTTGCTAATGATGTCTCTGAGGTGGAATCCCCTCCATTATTTGGAATGGACAGCAGGATGACCCATGGTAACGTTAACTGGGGACAGTGCTAAATTGAAGGAGCCTTTGTCAATGGTATTTAATTAGTCGATTTGCAATCACAAAGGATTAAGGACCCAAGTCAATGCTCCTACTATCACCCTTTCCTACTATCAAACTCTTCAACACGAGGCAAATAAAACAGAGACCCTGAGGGCTCAGGGGAATTTGTACTCAACCTCTTCCTGGAAGAGGCCCTTATCAGCCCATAATAGGTTATAAGAGTTGCCTCTGTTTTCATTCAGTCCTGGATTGAAGCCCTAATGGATTCAGGTTTACCTTTAAAAGCTAGAACAGAACATTCCATCACATGCTAGAATTAACCAGAATACCCGAGCTGCCTTTTAGAGATTCATACTTTCCAAGGAGATTGTATCAACTCCCTCATTGGGAAGGAGGGCCCAGTTGCTACTTGAAGCTTCTGTCCAGCCCCTGCTTCACCATTATTATCTCAGCTTCTTCCATTTCAGCCTGGCTTATTAACCACAGCTGTGTCTGGTGTTTTGTTTTTGTTTTATTTTTTCGGTCAACCTGTTTGTTGCTAACTGCAACTTCACTTTCCCCTTCATGGTTTGCCTTCTCCACTGAGGAGTGTACCCTTCAACTTCCCATTTTCCTCTGGGTCTCTCTTATTCCATCCAGTGCCTCTTCCCATCAGGGTCTCAAATGTGCTTCCAACTCACCTGAGCCAGTATTTGCCCCATCTTGTACTAATCAATCAGCAGCAGATCTTGCACAGGCCCTGAGCCTTTGTCACAAATCCATTAGCAACACCTGCTGGTCTGACCTCACACCTTTCCCCCTCCGCTGCAACCCCAACCCCAGCCTTTTTGCTGGGAAAATCATAGAACTTGCTCCTGTCAAGCCTGACTGAGCAAAAAAAGCCTATCTCAAACAAATAGGGTTCTTCCTAAAAATTTTGTCAGAGGTTTAGAATTTAAACTTTAACCACCTATTAATAACAGGAATGCAATTTTGTATTTACAGAGGCCAATCTTTCTTCATCAATGCTTTCCCACGGTCTAGTGGACAGACTTTGAAGAACATTTTTCTACCCTCTATCTTTAGAATTTCATTCCCCTTTCATAGCAACAAAGGTCCTTTTGGGGGAATTTTCATTGTATGATTTGTTGACCTTCTGGTTCAAAGGCAAGTCCTTTTAATGAAATCAAGTAGTGACAGGATGGGTCATTGATACTTCAATTAGTGAATCACCTTGGAATGAAGATCCTGTTAAGAAAAGTTGGCCATAATAAGGAAAATAGACATATATCCTGCACAGAAATATTGAGATGCATAATGTGACTTAGGGACAAAATTGCTACTGCAATTCATAATCATACATGCAAAGAGCAATCATATGTAACATAAAATAGCCAATGTCTTCAATAATAGGAGGAATCCAAAAAGATCTAGCCAAGCTAGAATGATGTAAAGAAGCTAACAGAATGAAATTATTAATTTGGGACACAGATAAATGTAAAATCCTATACTCGGGCTCAAAAAATTTAGGATTTTGTGCTCTAAATCACTATTGATTAGAGAAATGCAAATCAAAACAACTCTGAGGTACCACATCACACCTATCAGAATGGCCAACATGACAAAACAGGAAAATGATAAATGTTGGAGAAGATGTGGGAAAATTAGAACACTAATGCATTGTTGGTGGAGTTGTGAAATTATCCAACCATTCTGGAGAGCAATTTGGAACTATGCACAAAGGGTTATAAAAATGTACATACCCTTTGACCCAGCAATAGCACTTCTAGGGTTATATTCCAAAGAGATCACACAAACGGGAAAAGGACCTACATGTACAAAAATATTCATAGCAGCTCTTTTTGTGGTGGCAAAGAATTGGAAATTGAGAAGATGCCCATCAATTGGGGAATGGCTGAGCAAGTTGTGGTACATGAATGTAATGGAATACTATTGTGCTATAAGAAATGATGAACAGGCTGACTTCAGAAAAACCTGTATGGTCTGATGCTGAGTGAGGTGAGCAGAATCAAGAGAATGTTGTACACAATAAACAGCCACTTTGTGTGATGACTAATATTGATAAACTTAACCTTTCCTGGCAATACAAGGATCTAAGACATCTCCAGAGGCCTTCTGATGGAAAATGCTATCTACATCCAAAGAAAGAACTGTGGAAGTTGAATTGCCATTTTTTTTCTCTTCTGTTGAGGTTTGTTTCCTCTTTCTGATGGTTCCTCCTATTGGTTTTAATTTTTACTTACAACATCACTAATGTGAAAATATGTTTAATATGAATGTAAATGTATAGCCTATATAAGATTGTGTGCCGTCTTGGGAGGGGTGGTGGGGAGGAAGGGGAAGAAAAATTTTAAACTCAAAAGCATATGGAAGTGATTGTTGATAAATCAAAATAAATTAATAAAAAAAATCTAGGATTTGGGAGGTGAAAGAGACCCAAACCTCTCATTTTACAGATGAAGAAACTAGGGCCAAGAGAAATGAAATGACTTACTCAAAAGTGCCCAGGTAAAGCAGAACCAAAATTTGAACCTAGATTTTCTGATTCCAACTCAATTTTAACTCAGTTCATCAAGTACTCATTATGTGCCTTCTACGTGCCAGGTACTATGCTAAGTGCTAGGGATACAAAACAAAAAATGAAATAGTTCCCTTCCTCCAGGAACATATATTCTTTTGAGAGGAAACAGCAGGTATATAATATATAACGTTATTATGTTAGACTAGAATAATATAACACAACATGGCATAGTGAAACATTATAATATAAGATATATCACATGATATCATGTAACATATGGCATAATATAATACAATACAGTGTGATGTATTACATGTAATTGTGTACTACAATACAATGGAAGAGCGTCTGTAACATAATGTAATATAATACAATATACCATAATATACTATTATATAGTATGTGTATATATATTTTATAAAATAAATACTGAGTAATTAGAGATTGAAGGGAACCCTAGAAACTGGAGGGCTCCGGAGCAGACTCCTCTTGTAGAATGTGGCACTTGAATTTAGCCTTAGAAGGGAGCTCAGGGTTCTTAGAGATGAGAAGGGAGAGTATTCCTGGCATAAGAGATTCCAGGAATAGGGGATCCAAGGCATGGTTCTTCCTAATACACCATAATGACCACAAAAAAGCTTGTTCAAAACAAGATCTAAGGGTTCTGATGGATTTGGAGGTCAATATGACTTAATCATGTGATGTGGTAGCCAAAAAAAAAAATGTGACTGGGTTGGTAAATGGAGCCATCAGCTAATTCATGAACATCCTTTCCAGGAAGGGTAGTTTACTGCTCCTAGAACTAGCAGTAGAAAGTGGTTCTGGGTCAGGTTAGAAGTGGAAAACTATCCCCTATCCAGACCAGGGTGCTATCTATGCCTTAACCCAAGTCATTGATAAAAATATGAAACAGAACAGGGGCACAGCCATTGGGCTAGAAACTTCCTTCCAAGCTGACATAATGACTCATTACTACTATTCTCAAATAACCAGTCAAATAATTCTAAATCTACCTGACTTTTCTACAAGAATAGATTAAGAGACTTTGCCAAATGTTTTGCTTAAATCTAGATAAACTCTATCTCCAGCATTCTTCTCACTAGTGGTCTAGTAATCTTATCAACAGAGGAAATGAAGTTAATGTGATAAATGTTCTTGATACCATCATGCTGGCCCTGGGTTATCATTGTTCTCTTGTCTTTCACAATCTTTCCCAGATCACAGACACTTGTTTCTGATACATCATGTCTGCCAGTTCTTTCAGTACCCATGCCATCCCTCACCTCATTTCTGTCTTGATTCTTTCCAGATGTCATCTCCCTCTTCTCACCTGCTGTATTTCTCCCCTCACCCCCCCCAAAAAATCCACCCTCGGGCTTTCTCCTCATTTGTGACTCTCTTCTGGGGACCACTATTTTAGGAAGAACCTAGCCACGTTTTACTTGACTCTCATCTCCACTCTCTCTGGATTTCATCTCCTTCTTGTCTGCCATATTGCCCCTGAGAGTGAATCCTTCTCCCCTCCCACTCTTCCCCCATTTCAGCACCCTGAAATCTGTTATCCTCTCTCATTAAAATATAAGCTCCTTCAGATCAGGGACAGTCTTGTTTGCTTGTATTTGTATCCCTATCACTTAGCACTGAAACTGGCATGTAGTAAGCACTTAAAATGCTTCATTTGGCAATTTACCCTGATATGAGTTCATTTTCATTTGATTCATGAGAAGCAGCTCTAACCATCACCTCTCTTATCTCTTTGGCTAAGAAATCAAAGCAAAATAAGATTTGAACAATTCTATCTTCTCTCAATCTGTCACAATATTATCTGCCATAGTACTAGAGACCAGGGAATAGCCAGACCCTCCAGACCTTACTTCAAACCCAGACCTTGTTAGCCCTCATCAAAAAGTGGTTCTCATGGTATGAGCCACGCCCACCAAAGGATAGCCAACTGCAGGCAAATAAGCAAGCCTAGCTGGGCTTGAGACAGGGATTAAAATTAGTAAAAAGTGAATTCTGCAACATAAGAGGAGGCTGAGACAACTTTAAGATCTGGTCTTGAGAGACCTGACAGAAAAAGAGGTATATGTGTTCTCTGCCTCTCTCCACTAATTTGCATACATTTTAACAAGAGTCTTCAGGAGACATTGCCTCCATCCAAAAGCCATTTGTAATGGTGAAAATGTTTGATAGTCTGACAGATTTTGGAGGAGGTATTTTAGGCAAGGAAGTCTTTCAGAGACTCTCAAAATGTACTCCATATACTCTTTCCTTTGACTATGTTATCATAATTAGTAAGGCAGAATAATTGATTGGTGGAGCAAGAAAGGAAAAACTGTTGTCAATAACCTTAAGGAGGAAATTAGCTTCCCCCTCCCCACCCCTTCAGCTGCCAATAGTTAGTCTACACTAGCTGAACTAACCCAGGCTTCTGGATTAGTGTTTCTAAACTAGGTCTCATATAGCAGAGCTGACTCTATTGTTAGAATGAAGAATAAGAAAAACAGGTAAAAATGTTTTTTTTTTTAATTTTTTATCATTTTGGTGAATGGCAGCTCTGGTTACATGAATGAGTTTCTTCTGTGTGTTTGTGTTATCACATTTTATATGAGTCCCTGGAGATAGTTTTGTGAAGTAGGATGTCTTGAAAATTATTGGAACCCTATGTCATTGTATGCCACAAGGGCTTTGACAGGGATGATGCTATGGGCCAAGAGAAGCAATGTCTGCATCCTTAATGATACCTTGCGACTCTTTCCCTGTTCTCTTGGATATATATACATGACATAAGTCATGGATCCCTACCGACCTATACATAAAAGTCAGGCCCTAAACACGCATGAGAAGATGCGCTGTGGTAGGACATAGAATCAAATGTAGTAGACACTGGAAGGTTTTACTTCTTAGATTCATGACTACTCTGCAACCTTTCCTTCAGAGGGGCCATTCTTTTTTCATTTGCTATACTTCTGGCATGGCTGCTCCCTGCTGAATTTCCCAGATATACCTTTTTTCTTTATAATTTATGAAATAAATAAAACAAGCATTTCCATAACATAGCATAATAAAAAAGATGATTGCATATGAAACTGCAGACCTATTATGTACAACTTGCTATTCCTTTTAAATATATAATAAAGTTATCATGTAAATTTCCTTTTTCTTTTTTTTCTTGCCTCCTCCCTTCTGCCCTTGAGATGACAACATTAGCCAGAAATATGTGTGTGTATATGTATGTATGTATATATGTATATGTATATACACACACATGTGTATGTGTATGTGTGTGTGTGTAAAATTATTCTATTCATACTTCTATTTATGAGTTTTTTCTCTGAATGCAGATAGTATCTTTCTTGGTATATCCTGTATCGTTAATTTGGGTATTTATAATAGTCAAAACCACTTATTTACTCAGTTGTTCTTAAAACAACATTGCTGTTACTATATACAATGTTCTCTTGGTTCTGCTTATTTCATTCTTCATTATTTCATGTAAGTCTTTTCATGTTTTTCTAAGCTCATTGAACTCAATATTTCTTATAGCGTAATAACAATCATATACCACTTGTTCAGCCATTCTCCAATTACATTAAATTTTAAATTTTTTGTACAAATACAATAAATGTAGCCAAGATCAGAAGGAAAGCAGAAAATTGGGGTGGGGGGACAATTTATAGACAGTTTCTCAGATAAATGTCCCAGGTGCACTTTTGAGTCCTTAAATTCTCTTTTCGCTGCCCTACTTGTTATTTAAAATGGAGTAGACTTCACAAAGTAATGACTTTGTGTGAATAACTTTAATTAGCTGTAGTCTAGGAGTATTTACATTTTAATAAGAATTGGGCAAAATATTTGTAGCAGCAGCACTTTTTGTAGTGACAAATAACTAGAAACAAAGTAGAATTCCATCAACTGGAGAAGGGCTGACCAAATTGGGGTACGTGAATGTAATGGAATGTTACTTCACCTTAAGACATAATGGCTATGAAGAATACAGAGAATAATGAGAAGACATCTATGAACTGATACAGAGTGAAATGAGCAGAAAAGTCAACAAAATATAAACAAAGATTAGAGGAAAAGGTGAAAAAAAACCTGAGTACTATGTTATTAATGACTGTGCTTTGCCCTGAAAAAGACATGAAAAAATGTGGCTCCCTTCCTAATTTGCAGGGAGTGGAGGAGTATGGGTGCTTGTACATTGCATATAATGTCAGACTTGGTTGTTATATTAATTGGTTTTCCTGAACTGCATTTTTCTCCTTCTTTATCATTTGTTACAAGGTATGACTCTCTGGGAAAGGGGAGGGAAGGGATATAGTTGGAGATGAAGTACATACAAAACAAAATATCTCAATATAAAAATTTTAAACAAGAGAATTGGCCAGAGAAAAAGCAAGGAGAAAAAAAAAGAATCCTTAATGTTCAAATTTCAGGCACTATGGCCCCTGCATGGGGGAGTGTTTTTGCTTTTGTTTTTGGTAGAGAATTTCTGATTTACAGCTGACAAATTATCTTCAAGAGGTCCAGATCTGGCAGGTTTGCATGATATTTGCACCTGTATCTTTTGTGACTAATCCCATATTTCATAACTTAACACCCAGTAAGGAAATCGATTTCTAAAACTTTGTTGTGGGTGCCTCAGTGCTAATGTTTTACTTAGGCTGTTTTTCTCCATGAATGAATGGAATACCACCTCCATAGATAGAAAGAAATAGGGAATTTAAAATTTAACAATTTATAGCATGACTAAATATGAAAGGCAATTCACTTGGGACTTGTCATTAAAAAAGGGAGGGGTGAAAAGGAGAGGGAAGATTCATGGAAGAGACAGCTGAGGGTGCTGAGATAATTGTTAATGAATGTCAGCCTAATGAATAAGTTCTGAATATCTAGCCTTGTCCTTTGCCTATTTAATAAATGTCTAGCCTTAGACTAGTATGATTTTATTGATCTGAGGCTGTCCTACTGATGTGTTTCTCCTATACCCAAGGAGTATCAGGCCAAAGCCAGTGGCAAGATTTATTTGGGAAATCCCTGACCCCATTGAGAATTAGGTCCAGATAGTCTCTTTATAAGATTGCCCAAAAGTGAGGAGGTAGGTCTAGGAGCCAAATGCAGGCTGCAGTCCAGGGTACCATTTTTACATATCCTACTTACTATAGGGTGTATAAAAGAAAATTTGAGGAATGCTCCTAAGATGTTGAGTGGAACCCTCCCATTTCCACCCCACCATGACGAATTTATGGGAAGACATGGATAGAAGCCACACAAGATAAGGAGGCGTGCATGGATTGTAGAGAATACTTATGTTGATGTGATTATAGGTCTATTGGAATACAGAAGCACTTCAATGTTGGTATATACTAGAATGACTGATCTCTATGCCTAGCCTACAAAATAAGCATGAGTCTAAGAGGCATGTTAATCTACAGTGGGATATACAAATGGAATTTAATTAGCCTTTTTGTCAAAGGCTCCTTCATGACATAGGGAAATTCAGTATACTTCTGGGAATTACTCACCTCTCTGGCTCAAAGCTCCCACCCAGAAAATCTAGGAAAGTCACTACCCAATCAGTTGGCAACAATTTTCCTTTCAGGCAAAGTATTTATAAACATCAAAGAAAAAAAAAAGTTATATTGACAGGTTGGGGAAAACAAAAAAAAAATTTTTATTTCTTTCATTTTCAATCGTGTCCAGCTCTTTTTTGAACCCATTTGGGAGTTTCTTGGCAAAGATACTGAAATGGTTTGCTATTTCCTTCTCCAGCTCATTTTACTGATGAAGAAACTGAGGCAAAGAGGGTTAAATGACTTGTCTAGGGTCACACAGATAGTAAGTGTCTGAAGCGGGATTTGAACTCAGGAAGATGAGTCTTTCTGACTCCAGGCCTACTCCAAGCACTCTATCCATTGCACTACCTCACTGTCCTATCTCATGGAAAATAAGTCTCTCCTCTAGTGATCTACCCTCTCCCAGAGACCTGCACAGAGTCTCTCACTTAGAGTTATGATTAAACAAAGCTGTCAGCAAGTGTCCTGAAGTTCCTTGGTGAGTGGCTTTTCTTGTAGTTCTGGGCAGCTCCTGGCAGGTGCCATTGGCATCGAATCTCCCTGAGGGTCCTCTTAAACGTCCTAGCAGGGGCTACCCATTGTTACACCCTGTTAACCTGCTCCTGTAAGTCCATAGACCATGAGTTTCAGAGCTAGGAAGGACCATAGAGGACATCTAGTCCAACCGCTTCATTTTACAGAAAAGGAAACTGAGGTGCAGAGAAAATAACTTATCCAAAATCAGACACATCATAAGTGTCAAAAGAGAGATAGCAGGGACAATTCTTCTCCACCAAAGTGCTCCACAGCTTCCCATTCTTCTCAGGACATGTAGTTCTCCCTGCCTTCCCGCAATGCCAGATGAGGGTCTGTATCCATGGAACTTTTTTAACTGTATTGCTATTTCTGTGTATCTCTGGCATTACAGAAGACTGCCCAGGGAACATCATTGTATCATTCCTCTCTGCCTCCAAGTAGGTTCCAGTCACCAGTCATCAAATGCCTATGCCCTCTCTGCTGCAGATATACACTCTCCACTATTATAGGAGCATTAAAAGATACCTAGATTTGTACGTTGGCTATGAGCAACCCTCCTTATTGGGGCAACTGGTTGGAAGTATTCAGGCTGTTACACACCCATCATGGCTGGAGGAGATAGATGGCAGGTGAAGAAAGCAACATGGTACCATCTGGGAGAATAGAAGATGAAAAGGAGAAACAGTTCCCTTCCACAACTGCCACTGATGTTCATGCTGGCTCCTCTCATTTCTCTGCTTCCTGGTGTTCAATGAATTTCACATCCTTCCTTCTCTATGTCTTACTCCCACCTACTCTCCTACAGCCTCTGGCATACACTGTTTCTGCTGTTTACACAATTTCTTTCATGCTCACATATAACCATAAAAAGTTGTTCCCTTTCTCTCCCTCAGTCCCTTCGGCCTCATCTCTATTTCAATGTCTCCTGGTCTTTCTGCGCATACTTATATACCCTCAGACTCTCAGGATTTGGCTCTGACCCTAATATTCCTACTTCCAGCTCTGTCTTTGCAGACACCATCAAGAGACACAACCCTTGTGAAGAAGAGAAGTCATCCCCAACACGACCAGCACCAAATGCTGACTAAACACCACTAATAGGTAGGCAAGCCAGCCTAGCTGAAGTAACAACGCATTCTGAGGGAGAGCTGTGCCAGGATGCTCAAACTACCTGAACCAGCACCACCCCAAAAAGACAGAACCCAGAGCCCAAAATCCTGTACCTCCTACCTCCCACACACACACATGCAATCATAGATCCTGTTTCCAGCTCCGGCCTCGCAGCCACCATTGAGCAGACAAAACTTACATGGAGATTCAGCCTAGGAACTAATTCTGCAGGTGCTACAATCCCACCTCATCAGGAACCACAGTTATTGAAGACCAGGAGAAGAAAATTCTTAAGACCAAAGTCCTTGGGACTGTCAAATGGTTCAACATCAGAAACTGCTAAGGTTTTATTAGTGGAGAAGATGCATTTACTCTCTGCTAAGGACTATTGAACCTTTCTCCTGTATAGCTCAAACCTCCTATGTGTGTTGTCTCCCCTTCCTGGCTCCCCATTATAATGTGAGCTCTTGAAAATGAAGACTGTCTTCTCTCGGTATCCCCAGGGCTCAGCACATAACCAAGCGTTTAATAAATGCTTTTTCATCCACTCATTCAGGAACATTTTCCACAGTGACTCTATCAGTGACCATCATAGAATTAAATGGGGGGCAGGGGAGAGCAAATCAGGCTAGATGGGCGGGGATTTGTACTGCCAAGATAATGCCCACAAGCCTTGGGTGAATCAGCAATGGTCTGAGGATTCCAGCTTCCTTTGATGGGAAGCATCCACCCCAAGGGGCGGGGCAGCCTAATGAGCACATGTGAAGCAGACCCAGAGTCCACAGCTCCAAGCCTAAGGAGTCAGGCAGCAAGCCAAAAGGTGGGTTGAGGAGGCTTGAGCCTGAACAAGTCTCAACTCAAACTCATGAAGTAGCTTTCATTTGGTCTGGGTGAGAGAAACTGAGAATGTGTCTGTTTTGAGTTTTTGATCTCCTTAAGCCAGTTTTAGTCATAATTGTATGCATAGCTGACTATGAGATGACATGTCAGAGCACTGCTCATCCAAGATGACCTTCCCTTCCCCAAGAATATTCAGTGGCTCCCTATTGGCTTTAGATAAACAAGAAACTTTTCTTGTCATTTAAAGCTCCTCCCAGTTTGAGCCTAGCCTGCCTTTCCAAACTTACTCTACATTACTCTCCTTTATCCATTTCCCATTCCACCAAAATGATTTAGTTGTCATTCCCCAAATCCACATGCAATCTCATGCTTCCTGGCCTTTGCAGTCAGTCATATATCCCTGGAATGCACTCCCTCCTCATCTGTACCCTTCAGAATCCTTAGCTGCCTTCAAGGTTCAACTCAGGTACCACCTCCAATGAGAAACCTTTCCAGGTCTCCTTAGCTATTGATTAGTGCTAGGTTCTGTGCTAAGTGCTTTATAAATATTTTCTAATTCGATCCTTACAACAATCCTGAGAGGTAGGTGCAATATATTAGGAAGTAACTCTGAGGAGTTGGGAGGTGATTCTGTAATGCCATCAATTCAAATCCCCACCAGTGTGTCTCCCTCCAAGATTATCAGTTGAAAATAATTTAGTCATCTTTAATTCATTTTTAGAAAGGTAGCATTTATAAAGTGGTATAGTATGAACAGTTGGTATGAAGTATCCCCCCCCCCAAAAAAAGTCTATACCACACTCTTTCACAAATGTATACAGAGTCCAAGGGAAAGTGGGTTTAATCTTAAATATAACATATGACAAAGGATACGTCACAGCTCTTGTTTGCTAGAAGTCCTTTTCTCCCATTCATGGAGTACTCAAGAAGTTCCCCTTAAGGATGCCCATCAATTGGGGAATGGCTGAACAAGTTGTGGTATATGAACGTAATATGATACTATTGTTCCATAAGAAATGGTGAGCAGGTGGATTTCAGAAAAATCTAGAAAGACTTACATGAACTGATGCTGAGTGAAGTGAACAGAACCAGGAAAACAGTAACAGCAACATTGTGCGATGACCAACTTTGTTAGACTTAGCTCTTCTGAGCAATGCAATGATCCAAGACAATTCCAAAAGACTCATGATGGAAAATGCTATTCACATCCAGAGAAAGAACTATGGAGTCTGAATGCAGATTGAAGCATACTATTTTCTCTCTCTCTTTTTTTTTTCTTTTTCTTTCTCATGGTTTTTCCCTTTTGCTCTGATTCTTCTTTCACAACACGACTGATGTGAAAATATGTTCATATGATGGTACGTGTATAGCCTATATCAGATTGCATGCCATCTTGAGGAATTCAAAATCTTATAAAAGTGAGTGTTGAAAAGTGAAAATAAATATATTTTTTTAAAAAGCTCCCCTTAAGCATGATGAATCTGTGTTCTGTCTGTCTGTAGCTCCTGATACAGACATAGCCATTAGCCTCTACTATTCTAGTGGAAGGATGCTAGGACTCTGATGAGAAGAAGGTAAGTCAAAATCCTTCAGACCCTTTCAAGTTCACTAGGTCCTCCCCAAAGGCCAAGGGATTGGAGATGGGGTGGGAAAAGAGATTTGATCAAGACCAAAGCAGATCTCCTGTCTACTGTTATTTCATTTCATCAAATAACTTTTCAAATTCTTTTCACATTAGTATACAACATGTGATTGATCAATTGAGGCTCATTCTTGCCTGCTTAAGTTATCAAAGCTAAAATGAAAATAAGGGTAAGGGGTTATGATTACTCTTATACCAGCCTGAGGAGTGTGAAATGTACTTGATAAACAACAGGAAAACACTGAAGATTTTTTGAACAGAGAAGTGATAAAACCAGGTCTGGGCATAAAGGACTTAGATCAGGGTGGCGTGAGTGTGTGAGCCGTGGGAAGGATGGAATGGGGAGCCTGGGCCAGGGCTGGAGGCATAGACATCTGTTAGAAGTTTATAGTGATAGTTCAGATAGTTAGTCAAAAGTGACTGTCCAAGGTTGGTGGCTTTGAGAATAGAGAAGAGAATATGCACGCCAGCTGTTCATTGGTGGAAAGAGAGATAAAAAGGAAGAGACAAAGACAACTCCAAAGTTACAAATAGGAGAGGTGGCATGAATGGTTGTGCCCACACAAAGAGAAGTCACAAAGATGAACTGATTTGGTTGGAGCTTCCAAATTTCTTTTCTCTTTCCTTCCTTTGTGACATTGTCCCCTCCTCCAAAGTGCCCAGTACCATCATTATACTCTTTTATAGAATTTTAGTGCTGTAAGAAATCTACCAAATTTTCTTACATTCATTTTAGATATGAGGAAACTGTGGCCCTAAGACTTATTCAACATACAATTAGCTTGTGGCAAATTAGGAATTCAAACTTAAGTCTCTAATAATGATAAAGATAGTACTTTAAGATAGCACTTCTTGAATTATGGGTCATGACCCCATATAGGGTCACGTAACTGAATGTGGGGGTCACCAAAAATTTGGCAACAGTAAAAAGTTTTTGAATGTGCAATGACCAAAAATTAATTCAAAATCAAATGCATAATGAATCTGAGGTGTTTCTGGAAGCACTTGCCCATGTTGCATTGCGTGACTTCACTGTAGCCTTGGTTCTGAACACAGCATTGATGATTATAAAATTGATGATTATAAAATCTCTACATCCTGCAATATCAAATATTCTGCCAAGTTGTAATTATTATGTAAAAATAAATAAGCACATCCATCTCATTAGTATGCAAATTCTCTTTCATCTTTAAAAATAGTAAAATTATATGTATACCAAAGAATTGTTTTACAATAAATTTCTTTATGATTTATTATCATTAAATGTTTGATTTGTATATCTATTTTATATATCTATATGTCTGGGATTGTGTTAAAATTTCTCAGACGAAAAGGAGTTGTGAGTGGAAAAAGTTTAAGAAGCCCTGCTTTAAGGTTCACGAAGTGCTTTATAAATATTCTTTCATTTCATTCTCACAACAAGCCTGGGAAGTAGGTGCTATTATTATTCTAATTTTTATAGATGTAAAGCTGTACAGATGAGGAAACTGAGATAGGGAGAAATTAATTCACTTAACCAAGGTGGCACAGCTGGTGTCTGAGGTTGGATCTGAACTCAGGTCTTCTTGATTCCAGGCCTCACACTCTATCCCCTGGGCCACCTAGCTGCTGGTACAATAGTATTTGTTAAACAATTGCTGATAGCAATGGGCATTACCTTGCTCAGTGGGATTTTACATTTTAACAGGTATCAAAGCCTTAAACCTTTAGTCAGCTGGAAGGGCTCTTAAAGGTCAGTCTGACCTCCTCATTTTATGATGGGAAAACTGCAGCTCAAAGAGAAAAGTCACTTGTTCCAGGTGACACAGGTAATTGATGGCAGAGCCAGAGTAAAGCTCAGAATTATGAGCTTCAAGTCCGGTGATGTTTCCCCGGAACCATTTGTCCTCTTCTTAACTGGCACCATTTTCCATCTTGCCATTCCCATTGCTGCTGTTGCTTTACCTTCCAAACTTCCTTAAAGAGTTTCCAAATATGGTCAAATTGGCAAAAAGGTTGATTTAAAAAAAAAGAATTAAAAAGAATTTTAAAAGACACAGAATAAGAGATAAAATCTTAGCACCAAAGTCTAGCTTCTAAATCCAAACCAAATGCATTGACAAATGGTAAACAAGCAAAAGAAATGCTCTTGTTCAATGGCTTCTTCTAGTCTTGCCTAAGTTTCTTCACCTTTGTTCTTATCTTTATTCCATCCTTCTTACTTTTCCATCTTTTATCTCTTTGTGCAGTTGTAGTCAGTATTTATACAATTCTGGTTCTGTGCACTTCACTTTGAATTGTCTCTTATCTTTCTGTGCTTCCATATAGGAAGACAGCAAGTTTTGCATTAGTGATGCAAAATTCAAAGGTTTTCTAGCTGGAAAACGTACATAACATATGCAGGAGTGTGGGCCAGAAATTGTGTACCTTCTTCACACAATTTCATTTGAATGTGAGAAAGAAGCAAAGAGGACATTGTAGCCCCGGTCTCCACAAAAGTCCTGTGAGTTTTTCTTTTTCATAGAGTTCCCAAAATGGGCATAGCACCCCTGTAAAGGATTAAAGAGGAGTTGTAATACAAGGAATTTTCTAACTTTATATTAGATGTTAGTTAGGGACTGTGGACTTAAAATTAGCATTAGACACAGGCAGTCAAAAGTAGATACTTCATCTTAGTTTGTGGTATTCTGGCTGGCTTTTGTTAGTTATCAGGTGTGATGTTACAGCACGGGCCATGAACCAAAAAACTACCAATCTCTTCTTGTCATGGAAAGGCTTTCTTATCATTGTACCTTTAAGAGATGATAGTAGAGGGTCGGTCTAGCAGATGTCCCTCAAGAGCTGAATTTCAGAAGATGGTCGTAGAGAGAGGCTCAGTAACTGTGTGACCAGAAGAAACAAAGTGGAGAGTGGGGAATTGATGTCCACCACAAAATCAACATGGTCAAGGGAAAAAACTTGCCCAAAAGATGATAACCCAAGTAGAGAACAAAGATTCATCACCCCTCAGAGGTCAGCATAAGGATATCACCAGAGAACAGACATCACCAGCCCTGTAGCTATGGAGGTCTGGGTTGCTTTGATTGTGTGTGCCCTGAATACATGTTACTAATTTGTTTGTCCTCCCTGGTCACACATGATTTCTGCATGTGTGCCCTTTACCACTGATGGTATTATAACCTGTGTCAGAGGTTAGTTTTATTTTGCAGGGAGGGACAGGGAGAATTTTTTAACTGTCATTTAACATGCTGTGCTGTTTGATTAAATATCTTTTGCTTGGAACTAATGTCTCCTATGACTGACTGGTAAAATAAACATTGGTGGGTGGGGAAAGCTATGGTTTTGAGGGGGTAACTGGGGTAGATTTTCTGGCTGCCCATGTTTGATGGGGGGTCTCTGATGCTCAATTTGTATTTTTCATTTGTATTATTGCTTGTATTTATGATGTTATTGACATGGAAAACTCTTCCTGATAATGCAGATTTGTAGATCCAGAAACTTGTCTGTAACTTACAGTCTTAGAAAATTCCCTGGGGTGCCAAGAAATGATTTAAATTGGTCATACACCAGGATTTTAACCAAAATCTTTTTGAACTTTAGGGTTAGCCCTCTATCTAAAATAACATGTTGCCTTTCTTGTATGTATTTATCATTTTAATGGCACCACGATATTTTGCTATATTAATATATGATTATTTATTCATCTATTTTTCAAAAGTTGAATATGCAGAATTTCTCCCCATTTTTGCTATTACAAATAGAAAAGCTATGAGTATTTTGATATAGACATCTTTTTCCTATGTTAATGACATTTTTGGGTCAAAATTCTAGCAATGATCATGTTAATAACTCATTATACATTGCCCTAGTGTTCTTCAAAATATTTGTACTAGTCTTCATTCCCACAAACAATACTCTAGGATTCCTGTTTCCACATAAATCTACACTGTATTTTTATCACTTTTGGGAAACTATTCTTTGCCATATTGCCCTCCAATTTGTATAAAGAAGTATTTTAAGTTTGCATTTCTTTGCACATATCTGATTGCTAGTGAATTTGAGAAACTTTTCTTGTGGTTATTAAAGGCTTATATTTCTGCCATTTTTGATAATTTTTGCATACAACTCTTTTCAACCATTGTTCCATTGGTTATGCATATTATTAATCTTATAGCCACAATCAGTTCTTACAAATGCTAGATTTCAGGCCTGTATTAGGGTGGTGACAATGAAGGGAGTGAGGAGGAGATAGTTGTGACAGGGATCAAAGGAGGTGGAATTGACAGGATTTAATAACTGATCAAATATGAGAGTTAAGGGGAAGAAATGACGCCAAGGTTTGGAATAGGTGAGAATTGACAGAGTAAAGTATGGGTGGAGCAGGTTTGGGGAAAAGAAAATAATCTGAGGTTTGAATTGTTGAATTTGAGGTTCCAGAAATGTCTTGTAGGACAATGAATGACCAAGATTCAAGAGAGAGATCAGGACTGGAGATAGAGACTCACTAGGCATTTACAATGAGATTATAGATGAAACTGGAATTGAATGAAATTGTCAAGGGATAAATTGCAGAGAGGGAGAGGGAGAGAGAGACAGAGACAGAGATAGAGACAGAGAGAGACAGAGAGACAGAGAGAGAGAGGGACAGAGACAGAGACAGAGACAGAGACAGAGAGACTGAGATAGAGCGCCTTGGGAAACAGCTACTTAAGGGGGGTAAGAGGATGAGGAATGAAGAAAGGAAATAGCAAGGATATAGAAATAGTCAGTGAGAATAGGAAAAGAATTAGTTAAGTATTTTGGAAACCAAGGGAAGAAAGTATCCAGAAAGAGGTATAAAGTATAGATCACTTTTCTAGGTTTGTCCATCTGTTGTTTCCATAACAATCCACAAACTATTAAATGTATCATCATTCTTATCTACTCTAAATTCTAAGTATCTGAACAACTGAAGGAAATAGGAAAGCACGTGGACTGAGTTCACTACAGTCAATCCATGAACAAGCATTTATTCAATGTTCTATGTTCTATGTTCTAGGTACTGTGCTAAGCATGGGAGATAGAAAAAAATGAAAGCTGTCCCTGTTTTCAGGAGTTCACATTCTATTTTTTAACTTAATGATTTTTATTTTTTTAATCAACAAGCATTTGTTCTTAATCTATCCCAAAATTCTTCCCTCTTCTCCCACATTGAGCAAATTAAATGAAAACAAACTCCAAAAATGAAGCCCTCAACAGATTTGTTCATTCGTGTCCAACTCTTTGCGACCCCATCTGGGGTTTTCTCAGCAAAGATATTGGAGTGCTTTTGCCATTTCCTTCTCTAGCTCATTTTACAGATGAGGAAACTGAGGAAAACACAGTTAAATGACTTGCCCAAGATCACACAGCTAGTAAGTATCCGAGGCCAGATTTGAACTCAAGAAGAGCAGTCTTTCCGATTCCAAGCCAGTGCTCTATCCACTACACCACTTACTTGCTTCTTGACACATATAAATCACATATAAAATTCCCATTGATTTATAGATCTACCTCAACACATAGCTAGATGTATCAATCAATGGAAACTTTTAATAAGTAACAGCATGGTGGATAAAGAGTTGGAACTGGACCTGAGTTCAAATCCAATCTCAGACATGCAATAGATGTGTGACCCTGGGCAAGTCACTTGACCTCTCTGCCTCAGTTTCCTCAGGAGTAAAACAGGGGTAATAATAACACCTACCTCCCAGAGTTGTTGTGAGGATCAAATGATTTATTCATAAAGTGTTGCACAAACCTTAAAGCTCTTTCTATGTAAATGCTAGCTATTAATATTATAGCTGTATAGTTTGCAGCTGTATAACATATTCCCATTGTAGTGATATCCAATAATATACGTTGCTTTCTGCATTTTCAGTTTACCTTTCCATTAAGTATCATTTAATTCTTTTGGACTTATAGCTCATCACTGAGTGGATCAGTTCTCAAGTTTTTCAAAGCTGTTTTTCTCTATCATGTTGCTATTATCTACATTGTTTTAGTTATGCTCGCTTCACTCTAAGTTCATATGGGTCTTGCCAGGTTCCTCTGAAACTGTCCATTTCATCATTTCTTATGGCACAATAGTCTTCCATTACATCCATATCCCACCATTTTGTTTAGCCCTTCCCCAATAGGAAGGCAGCCCCTTAGTTTCCAGTTTGAGGCCAGCTTGAAAAGAAGCACTATAAATAATTTTGTACATATAGATTCTTTCTCTCTTTCTTTAATTTCTTTGGAGGATAGGTCTAGCAGCGATAGAGCTGAGCCAAAGAGAATGCACAGTTTGGTCATTTTCTTCACATAATTTCAAATAGGTTTCAGAATGGCGGGACCAGTTCACAGTAAGGAGCTTCCACCGGAACAGAAGGGGCAAAATGTACATACGAGATTGGTAAGATAGAGGAAACGTAAGCTTAGAGAAAGGGCAACTGGGAAAGACTTCCTGGAGAAGGGGGTCCTGGAGCTGAATCCTGAATGAAGACCGGGGGTTGGGGGGGGAAGGCAGCTAGGTGGCACAGTGGATAGAGCACCGGCCCTGGATTCAGGAGGACGTGAGTTCAAATCTGGCCTCAGACACATAACACTTACTAGCTGTGTGACCCTGGGCAAGTCACTTAACCCCCATTGCCCAACCCCCCAAAAAACAACCTGTAAATGAAGACAGGGATGGATTGGAATAGGGGGAGGTTAAGATGTAGAGCATCCCAGGAAGGGGAGACAGCCAGTGCAAAATCAGGGAGATGGGACATGGAGCTTCATGTGGAATGAAAGCCTTCATTATATCCTCATTTGGGCCTTCATTGCTCTATGGCAATCTTTTTAGCCATATCTATCATGTTCCTTATAGAAACTGCCACAAGCATTTCCTCTTCAAGTCCCATGTTCTACTCCATTCCTTCAGCAGAGAACCAAACTGAGAAGACTGAGAGCATCTGACCAAAGCGCCCTCAGCTGATTTCTCAGAATTCCTCAGAATTCCTTCATCTTCTTCCACCTTCTTCTTCTACCTAATATTAAAAGGATGAAGCAGGTTTCCTTCTTGTCAAAACTAACCCTTCCTTCCACTCGTTTCTTTGATTTCAGCCTCTCATCTCCTCCAATGATTTTTTTTTCTTCTCTCAATCTTTAATCTTCTTTTATGTATTTGGTGAAGTAGATAGAGCACTGGGCTTAGAATCAAGAAGACTCACTTAATGAGTTGAAATCTAGCCTCAGACATTTACTAGCTGTGTGGGTTAGTCACTTATCCCTGTTTGCCTCAGTTTTCTCATCTGTAAAATGATCTAGAGAAGGAAATGGCAAACCACTCCAGTATTTTTGCCAAGAAAACCCCAAAATGGTGTCACAAAGAGTCAGACATGACTGAAATGACTGAACAACAACACTCGTATTCTTCCCTCTGGCTATTTCCAGAGGCCTCTCTTATCATTAAAAAAAAAAAGTCCTGTTCCCCCCATCCCACCCCCACACATATTTCATCCCACCTCCAACAAAGACAAAAAATCCCTTGGAGCAGATCACAGGAGTGGAAGGCTAAGGCTAATCTCAAGTACCTCTGTAAAATGGAATTGGATGAGATGATTTCTAAGAAAGTGTGAGGAGTGTGCAATCTCCCATCCTGGGTCTGTAATGGAGAGAAATTGTATCTCCTAAGGAAGAGGGTTGAGGCATATGGTACCCTCAAGGGAAAGTCTGATATCACATTTCAGAAATGGAGGTCTAAGGAGTGCTAGTGGAAAAAGTTGAAGTTGTAAGGAAATTTGTTATAAATAGAGCAGGTATTTCAATGGCACTGTCAAATGGGGTCAGAGTTGGCCTGAGGAGGAGCAGAGTGACTAGGGAGGGCTTCAGTTCCTGGGATATTTCTAGGGTTACACTTCAAAGGTGGTGAGACTATAGAATTCTGGTATATGGGGGGGATAGAGAAAAATTTTACTCTGGTCATGTTCAACACTCCATCCCAATTATCTGGAATTTAGTGGATAGCATGCTAGATGCCTAATTTATCTTTTTAACATAAGTAGTATAAAGTTCTGTTTTTTCTCTCCTACCTCATGTTCTTCACTCCAACACCCTGTGTAGTGGAGAGAAGAGTAGCTCTGGAATCAAAGGTTCTAGATTTGAAGTTTTAGATTCCCTGGCTTCCTTCAAGACTCAGTTTAATTTCTACCTATTCTAAATTTGCTCAAGGCCCTTACGCATCCCAATGTCCCTTCTAGCATCTTCCTTCTGAGATTAACTGCCAATGATATATCTTTTAAATATAATTTTTTTTTTGCATGTTGGCTCCCCAATTAGAATGTGAACTCCTTGAGCGTTTTTGTTGTTGAGTTGTGTGCGATTTTTTGTGACCCCCATGACTGTACCATGCCAATACTATTTCTGGGGTTTTCTTGGCAAAGGTACTAGAGTGGTTTGCCATTTCTTTCTTCAGCAGATTAAGGCAAACAGAGGTTAAATGATTTGCTCAAGTACATACAGCCAGTAAGTATCAGAGGTGGATTTGAACTCAGGTCTGGGCTCAGAGCTCTATCCACTGAGCCTCCTAGCTGCCCTTGAGGATAGTGTCCTTCTTTGCATCCTGAGTACTTAGCACATTGCCTGTTACACAGTTAACAGGCTAATAAATGCTTGTTGACCTAGTGAATTTGATCAAATCACTTCAACTCTCTATGTATGTTTCCTCATCTATAAAATGTAGTTGGGTGAGGTGATCTCCAAGGTTGCCTCTAGCTCATCATCCTATAAATTTGTAATCTTGTAATAATTGTAAACACACTTACTGTCTTCCAGGTACTGTGCTAAGTGCTTTAGAAATATTTTCTTCTTTGATCCTCGAAACAACCCTCTTCAGAGTTGACTCTCTAGCCAAGGCGCCACCTAGCCGCCCCCGGATCTAGTTTAGAATTTGCAAAATTACATGTATCAAATGTATAAAAATTGTGTATGAGGTACTAGTAAATAGATTTTGAGGGTCCTAAAGAACTCTCCTATGAATAAAGTCATGGACCATCGAACATCTGTTTTGGTCACTCAAGGCTTCCTCACTTTGTGTAGTTTTGATTTTTTTTTTTAAACTTTTTGCACTTTGGTAATAGTTTTGGGGGTGTGAGGTAATTTCCTTGAGGGCAGGAATTGTTTTGATTTTTTTAATCTTTGTAACTCTATACACTTGGGAAACGGTACATGGTGCCTTACTGGAGCCTAACTGATCCGACCTAATCCATCAGGCATTCATTCATTTAAGAGCTTGCTAGGTGCTAGGCACTTTGCAGTGCTGGGGGTGGACTAAGGGTACAAAACAAAAATCTGTGCCTGTCCTCCAGGTGCTTCCATTCCACACGTCGGATAAGGAGGTAGGGGGTTAGTGGCACCGGGTTGACGGTTTTTCAGGTGTTCCAGCTTGCTGGGAGTGGGTGCCGGGGTAAGGCAGGGGGCTCAGCGTGTGCGGGGTCTGTGCCTGGGAGGCGTGCGTTGGGGGAGCCCGGGACTCCGCCCCAGTGCCTGCAGGTGGGCAGGGCAGGGCAGGGCAGGGCAGGGCAGGGCTGCGCGGCGCAGCGCTGAGCTGAGCTGCGCTGGCTGCGCTCCCGGCGGCTTCTTGGCTTCTGGCCGCGCCGGGCTCGGGCTCGGGCTCGGGCTCGGGATCTCGCTCGCTCACTCTCACGGCGGTGGGGCTGGGCTCTGGGCTGCGGGGCGGTGCCGGGACAGGAAGCGGAAAGCAGCAGCGGAGCGGCGGCGGCGGGGCTGCGCGGAGCCTCTGCACGGAGCCCAGCGCAGGCCGCAGAGCCGGAGGGCTGCTGGGCGCCGAGACCCCGCGCCGGGGTCGTCCGCACCCGCTGGGACCCAGGTGAGCCCCGGGGAAGGCCGAGAGGGACTGGGCCGGGGAACTGAACCTCGAGCAGCTCCTGGGAGCGGACCTCCCGGCGGAGACGCCCCCCGCTCGGGGACCCCGCATCTCCCCGCAGCGCCCCTCTATCCCTGGGACTGCGCTCCCACCCTGTACCCGGGCTCGGGCCCCGATTCCCTCCTCTCCCAGCCAAGGACCCCTCCCATCCCTGCTGGCTAGCAGACCCCGCCCCATTTCTCTCTTCTCCTGACCCTGGGAACCCCGCTTCCCTCCAGTCCCCCAACAGATGTGTCCTGCTTTTCCGCCGCACCCTTCTCCCCGACTCCGCAGCCTCACATCTGTACACGGTGCCAAGATGCCCTTCCTAGCCCCAGGACGCCCCTCTTCGTCCTCCCTTCCCACGTCCCTTATATTGGGGGGTAGTGTTTCGGGAAGGTCTACTTTGGAGAGCAGTTTTGGGGGCACCCGGAGCGTGGCGAAACAAGAGCCTGCTTCACGTCATTGGCCACATCCCAAGCGGTTTATCCGCTGCAGCGGGTCCCAGGGAGGCCCTGGGTGGCCGGCCAACGATTGGACTTGGCCGCATTAGGGCCGGCTCTGGACCTCCAGGAAGAGGGGAACAAAGATTCCCATGGCTTTCCCAGCTAGCGATGAGCCTGGTTTAGAGCATCAGCCGGTGACCCCGGAGCTGCCCAGTCTGAGGCTGGGGAGTTGCCTATTTTCACACCTCCCTTATATAACTGAGCCAGCCCTGAAGGCCCAGCCGGCGGAGCCCCGCTGCGCTTCAGGGAGCAACAGGCAGGTAGGAGTTTACTTTCAAAAAACGCCGGGGTGGAGCAGAAATAGACGGGCGCAGCGCTGAAACCCCTCTTAGGAGAACTCCAGATACACGCTGGGACAGAGTCAACCGCAGGACAGGACCTCAATTCCTTCCCGAGCCTTTGAACTGCTACAAGAAATGAGGCTAGTAAAAGAAGTGTAAAGAAAGCATTATAAAATTTTAAACGCGTTGGTTTGGGGAAACTAGAGCTCCTTAGGAAATAGGGCCTGCCTGTCCTGGAATCCTACCCTGCTGCCTTCCCCGCCTCACACCGCCCCCCCCCCCCGTTGTGTGTGTGTGTGTGTGTGTGTGTGTGTGTGTGTGTGTGTGTGTGTGTGTGTTCGTGTTCCTCATGGGCAGTTTTTTTCAAGTTTGCCCCTGGTGTCCCCAACACTTAGCACAATGGCTTGCACTTAGTAGGCTCTTACGTGTTTGTTGAATCGAATTAATTCATTGTTTGCATTACGCATCTGCAAAGTAGGCAGAATTCTTAACTTAATGAAAGTGTTAGTTGGTACATTTAGCCGCTACTTAGAAGGTGTTAGAATGCATATTACGGCGTTTTTTTTTTTTTTGTTTTGTTTTGTTTTGTTTTTGCTAACTGCCTGAGAAGGACAGTGGGAAATGCCTGTATATTTTTATCTACTCTTTTGAAAAGCAAGTAAGTTGTAAAGAATCTGGTGTTTTCACTGACATGTTTTTAAATTTTGCAGGGGCTGCTGAAAAATGTTATAACTTGTGTCACTAATCAACAATGCTAATTAGCATTCTCTTTCCAAAGGGTGGGTTGTTTGATTACATGTCTCCTAAGAGTCTTTAAGTGAGATGGCAGAAACTGTCTGAATGTAGGGAGGCATAATTAGCCATTTTATGTAACCACTAATTAGAGTTTTTAGGGTTGAATTAAGTGAGTGTGATACAGTTGGGGCTTTGATTTGTGGGAGGAAACTTGTTTTACAGTTCAAAGAAACAACACACTAATCCGGGTCTACAGCTTTCCCAGATTTGGGGTGCTACTCAATGTAATTAGAAAATGATGCAGGTGGTGTTTCCCCCGTGATCATGGGGGACCAGTGTGTTGATTTTTAATTTGAAAGTAAAATGTGGTAAGAGTTTTTGTGAGTGCTACATTTGGAGACATCATTTGCCAACCAATATACTCTTAGCCCTGAAGTGTAAGGATAGTAGCAGTATGATACATTTAAATTCTGGACCCCTAAAGAAAAAAACAATTTAAAAGTAGTCTTGTCTGTTGCAAAATAAAAAGCTCTGTAGAGCAGGCTTCTGTTGCTCCCGTCTCCCTATACTCCTTATAACTGAGGGACTGCTGGGCCACATATGTACCTGTGGGCAGGAGACGAAATTGAAGAATGGGTAGATGATGATTTTGAAGAATTTATGACTTGGCTATCCACCTGTTAGTCGAGGCTTCTCCTGTGAGTGCTGTATTGCTGTAGAATTTCTAATGAAACTAATTGAATTAGTCGAGTGAAAGTGCCATTTCCAGGATGGTTGCATTTAGGGTGAGGGGGAAGGGGACAGGCCAGCTGCCCCCAAGGGCAGCCTTGGCTTTCTGGGGATAGACTCTATCAGAGATCTCCTCTTCACTAGCTGGAATGTGTTACTCAGGGTACATGTACGTTTCTTGGCTGTCGGCTTCAATTCTTGTCATCATTATCAACTCTTACTATGCTGAGCCTTCACTGTGTCAGACACCCTAGGGAGTTTGCTACAAAAGAAATAGGCATGGAAGAAGAGGGGGAGGGGAAATAGAAGGCATGGAAGAAGTGGGGGAGGGAGAGGACACACCTGAATAAAAATTATCCTACAGATAAAAATAATACTACCCAAAATACAAAAACAGATTCCTAACCACTTACAGCTGTTCAAACATGTGTACACCAATGATAAAGGTGTTATAAAAGGGATTAGAGTGTGTGGACCCTAGAGAGATTTCATCTGGTGAGGGAGCTGAAATCTGTATTTCAGCGGGGGTGGAAGAAGCCTGCCATTTCCTTTACATGTGACCAGTGGCAGAGAAGCATTCGTTTGAGAATGGTTACAGAGAAGCGACTTGGATTCTTGAATATACAATAAGCACCGTGAAACATTGTCACCAAGCTGGGGGGGGAGGGGACAAGCCCTGTGGTAGAGCAGAAAAAGCTTTGAGGGGCAGGTAGGTGGCTCAGTGTAGAGAGCACTGGCTCTGAAGCCAGGAGGACCTGAGTTCAAATCCAGCCTCAGACCAAACACTTGATACTTACTGTGTGACCCTGGGCAAGTCACTTAACCCCACTTGCCTAAAAAGAAAAAAAAAGAAAGAAAGAAAAAGCTTTGAGCTTGTAGTCAAGCCTGGGGTTCAAATCCACTTTCTCTTGGTAAGGAAGTAGAGAAATCATTTTGCCTCTTGCCTCTCAGGACCTCAATTTTCTCATCTATAAAAATGAGAGGGTTGGATATTATTATCCATAATATCTTTTTCAGTCCTAGATTTTATGAGTTGTCCATATGCTATAGACCACTGGTCTGGCAAAATTCGTGGAGACCCTTGCCATACATTCTCTCTTAATGATTCTTTGCCAACATATGCATTCATATGCTTCTTTTCCCCCAGTTTCTGTCTCTCTTCTTCCTCCCCTCTCTCATGTTTTCCCCACTCCCCCATGATTCATCATCCTGGCATCAGGGCATATAGATCAGTGATAAAGAAGAGTGAAAAGGAATTGGTAAGAGAAAAATTATTTTCAAAATGAATGTTATAGGGGAGCAAGTAGCTTACTAAGTTGAACGTTCCATGAGAGCAGGGCTATGACTTATCTAAGTAAATCCTCCAGTGCTAGCCCAGTGCATGCTTAATATTCGTCAAACTTGAAAATCACATGATGGTAGATGGTACCCCCTAAGGAAACATATATAAGTTTCTGCCCCCATCACCAGAGAGGTTAATTAACCTCCTGAAGCCTCAGAAGCAGCTAAGTAGTTCAGTGGATTGAGTGCTGGACTTGGGGTCAAGGAGTTGTTGTTCAGTCCTGTCTGACTCCTTGGGATTCTATTTGGGGGTTTCTTCATTTGAGGTTTCCTTCTCCAGCTCATTTGACAGAAGAGGAAACTGAGGCAAACGAAGTTACATAACTTGCTCAGGGTCATACAGCTAATAAGTGTCTTGAAGTCAGATTTGAACTCAGGAAGATGAGTCTTCCTGACTCTAAGCCCAGTGCTCTAAACACTGAGCCGCCTAATCCACCCTCATCCCTTGCTACTTCTGTGACGGGCAAGTCACTTAACCTCCATCGGCCTCAGTCTCCTTATCTATCAAATGAGGATAATAATAGCACCTGTTTCCGGGGCTCTTGTGAGAATCAAATGGGAAAATCTAAGTAAAGTTCTTTGCAAACAGTAACGTGCTATATAAATGCTAGTAGTAGTCTTATTTTGAGGCAGGTAGGTGGCTCAGTGGATAGAGCTCTGGGCCTGGAGTCAGGAAGACCTGAGTTTAAATCTGGGTTCGCTTACTAGCTGTGTGACCTTGGACAAGTCACTTAACCTCTCTTTGCCTTAATCTACTGGAGAATGAAATGACAAACCACTCCAGTGTCCTTGCTAAGAAAACCCCATGGACAATATCAGTGTGCTGTGGTCTATGGGGTCATGTTGGACTCAATGGAATGAAAACAAACAACAGATTATCTATCTGTAAAACGAGTGGATGGACAGAATGGTCCTAAAAGTCCCATTAATCTCTAAGGGTTAGCAAAGTTCTATGCACAGTTGTACCCACAGCCTCCCTAACTACAGTTATCCTCTGGTTTACCAGATCCGTGTTTTGGGCTGTAAAGCTAACGTAAAACAAATTCTTTTAGATGCCCAGTGGTAAAATAATCATAATTATTATAGTGACAAAATGGCAAAATAATTATAAAATTGAAGATGTATTCCCATAGAAAAGATTGTTTTTGCTCCAAGACATAAGGAAAACCCACAAAATACAGCTAACTTTTTCAAATCCTGTATTTAAAGGAGAATCTTCCCATCTGGTCCAGTGGTGGATATGTGGTTTTATTGGGATGGGTACACCTTCCACAGATGTACAGGAAGATGGCTCTAAGCCCCTCGTTTTAAAGAAAAGGGTGATGAGGCCTAGAAAGGTAAAGGGCTTTGTCTAAGATCCCAGAGTTAATCAGGAACACAGAGCCAAAGCATCCATTCTTTCTGCTACACAGTACAGCCTCTCCAGATCATCATTTTCTCTCTTCCGTCTGTTCTACCATTCTTAGCGGCTCCGTTCTGTAAATCTTCATTAGTGCATCCACCCAGCAGTACTCTATTGACTTCATTTTTGAATCTCTCAGATACCAGTGAAGTACCTGGACTGTCCATCCTTTGTCTTATGCTTACTTTTCTAGTAATTTTTCAATTGTTTCAGTCACGTCTGACTCTTCTTGACCCATTTGGGGTTTTCCTGGCAAAGACACTGGAGTGATTTGCCATTTCCTTTTCCAGTTCATTTTACAGATGAGAAAACTGAGGCAAACAGGGTTAAGCAACTTGCCCAGGGTCACACAGCTAGGAAGTATCTGAGGCTGTATTTGAACTCAGGTCTTCCTGACTCCAGACCTGATACTCTATCTGTTGTGCCACCAATTCTGCCTTTTCTAGCAGTAGATCTCTTCAATAATGTGTTGTGTTAAAGGGAATCAGACTTTGGGCAACATGGGTGGGGAAGATAAGATTTAAAGGTCAGGGGGAAGCCAGCCTTTTACATCATTTAGCATGTGTAAATAATTGGTAGTTTACTACTACTGATTTATGCCCATTAATGGTCTTTCCATTGGCCTTTGAGTTATTTTTAATTTTGATTGTTCTGAGATTGTAATGTTCTTTGATTCACAACCATGTAGCCTCACTGAGGGAATGTTAGTGTTAAAGAGATGGACTTTTGCATGTATCCCACAGTTTGCGGTTGTTGAAAACACAGTCTCCCAAATACAATGTAGCTCTCCTCTTCCTTCTACTCAGTTCTGGGCTTGATTGACTGTAGACAGGCGGCAGCAGCTGTGTATGTACAGCTAGAATTGGAAAGGGACCTCAGAGGACATCTGGTTCAGCTCCCTTATTTTACAGGTGTGAAAACTGAGGCCCAGAGAGGTTAAGTGACTTGTAAGGATCACATAAATAATAAGTGGCAGGGCTGAGATTTGACCTTGGGTCATCTGATTCCAAATCTAGTGCTTTTTCCACTGTATGATGATATGTGCCCTTTTGATATGGTAATGACCTTGAGTTCTTGAAGACTGTGCCCCCAGTAGGTCTGTCATGCCGAAAAGGCTTTAAGTGTGACTCCAGGACTAGACTCCCTGTTTTGAAAGACCAGCCCAGCTGAGTTTGGAGAGGCTTACCACAAGTAGAACGGCTATGTGTTCCTTCCAGTGTGCACGTGTGTGACCACTCACAGATTCATTGGACAGACTCCTTGCCTAGCAACATGTCATACCACAGTCTGGGCAATTTGTATTTTTCATCTGCTTTGTTACAAGCAGCAATGGTGGAAAGGAAAATGTCTTTCACATTTCTATGGATTTCATTAAAGAGGCATCGTTGTGTCCTGCGGCTCAATACAGCTTGTACAAAATCATCTGTGATTAGGAGCATTTGCAGAGCCTCCACATGAATAGGGCTTGGACTTTGCTCAGGGCTTCTTCCTCCATGACATTAAATTACCCATTAAAGGGGAGTTGGGAGTAGGAAGAAAGCCAGTAATAGTACTCAAAAGAACTTCTAAGGATAAGTACTGTATCCTAAATGTTATACTGAGAAATCATCCACAAGAGAATGTGGGTATGCAAGACTTTTCAAATTCAGCCTGTGGTTTTGTATGTTCATCCTAAGGTAGATAGGCCCCTTTAAAACCTAGCCAAACAGAAACCCTTTGTTTGAAAGAGGACGTGAGTTTTTCAACTCATATTTTTATCTTTTCATTATTGATGAGAGCTACTTTTCTTTTGCTGGTGTTATTTCCATAATTCATTATCCCCTTCACTATAGATTTCTACTTACTTAACCTGGTGTCTGTGATCTCATTATTTAAAAATAATTTTTGATCACTATATTTCAATATAATTGGTCTCCTTTGTAATCCTATATATTGTATTTTATACATTTAAAAACATTATTCAGAGAAGGGATCTGTAGGCTTTACCAGACTGTCAGAGGGGTCTGTGACCCTAAAAAGGTTAGGAACTCCTGACTTCTCCCTTAAGTGGTACTCATCTCTGTTTTCCCTAAAGTCATATCCACTTTTATAAAAGAAGTCTGGAAAGGTTGGAGGAGAGGCAGGTTATAATAGGCTTTGAACACCAGAGGATTTTATATTTGAGAGGTAATAGGAAACCACTGGCTTTTGTTCAGTGAGGGGTGGGTGACAGGGTCAGACTCGAGTTTTAGGAAAATCAGTTTGGTGACTGCCTGGGAGATGGACTTGAGTGGGGAGAGACTGTGGCAGGTGGGCTAACCAGCAGGCTGTGGCAGGGGTGTCCAGGTTTGATATGCGGAAGGTCTTCACCAGAGATATGGCAAAGGGTGTGAGAGAGAGTGAGGAGTCGAGGATAATGCCCAGGTTCCAAGCCAGGGTGACTTGGAGGGTGGTGGTGCCCTCAACAGTCATAGGGAAATTAGGAAGAGGGCGGGATTTACAGGGGAAAAATAATGAGTTCTTTTTGGAAATGTTGACTTTAAGATGTGTATGGGACATGCAGTTTGAGATGCCTGGTAGGCACTTGGGAAATGCAGGTCTGGAAGTTAGAAGAGAGGGATTAGGGCCAGAGAATATCTGAGAATCCTTAACATTGAGATGGTATTTGAATCAGTGGGAGATGATGACCTCACCAAGTGAAATCATCCAGCTCTCAGCACAGTGCCTGGCACATAGGCACTTAATAATTGTTTATTTATTGATCAAGTGATCATTTGTATACATAGAGGGGTTTCCCTTGACAAGGAGAGGGGCCATCTTGTTCATGTGAAGCAGGGATAAATAGGAGTTGCTATTAGGGGAAGGCATATGAGTGATTTGAGATGAGGAAGAAGGGAGAAGTTCTCAGCAAATAACCTCAATTTTTTTTTTAGTGAAATATGAGGCAAGGCTCTTAGAGATGATGTGGAGTAGAGTTATTATGGAAGATTTGAGCAGCAGTGGAAACATTTGGAAAAGTCTCTGAATTGATTGAGATATTGACTCAATTAGGGAGATGTACAAGGATTGCTTTGCAGCAGTGAGGATCCAGTTGAGATTGTGTAACACAGATTTGTCATGGACCCAGGCAGTAGGGTTTGTGATATTCTCTGGCTTTGTTCAGTAGCATGAGAGTGGAAGCAAAGGCAACAGATGGTGAGGATAATCCAAGGCTGAGGTTTTCAGGGCAAGATCGGCTCTAGGATAAAGAGGCAAAGGACTGGAGAGCTGAAGACAGGGTGGAGTTGAACAGTTTCACTAAGAGATCAGAATGGAGAAGGGAGCAGAGCCTAACCAGTGCAAATGGCCTCTTGTTTACACCATCTGTAAAAAGGAGATTGGACTAAATGATCTCCATGGTCCCTTTAGCATTCTATTATTTATAATCTATTTCCAGCCCTACAGTTTTATTACTCTAAAATCAAATTGTTCCCAGTGTATATTGAGGTCTGTCACAAAACCATCATATGGGTCCTATGTCTATGCCTTCCTCCCTTCCCCTGCCCCTCCAGCTATCTATCCAGTTAATATTTGTGGCTATTAGATTGTAAGCTGCTTGAGGGCAGGGACTGTCTTTTGCCTTTCTTTGAATCCCCGTGCTTAGCACAAGTACCTGGCAGTAGTAGGTGCTTAATAAATGATTGTTGATTTGACGCAGCATTCTCTTGTTGCTTTATTATATTTCCTGATCATCTCTGCCTCCTGCATCTGGGAGCTTTGTTACAACCTTTTGAGCGCAACAAATTATCTTGTAAATACGACTGTCGCAATGATAACCTTCAGGGCATATTTCCTGCTTGAGTTCAGCTGACCTGTTGTCCTGAGTCTCTAGCCTGTTTTTAAATAAATTAACCTGAGATTTTATGGGTTTGGTGCTGTCTTTACCTCCCTTCCTTTTCCTTAATTTACAGTCAGATTTAATTAGTTAGCAGTTCCAAGGCTGCTCTGCATTTTTCTCACTGGAGCTGCTGTAAATTCGTTGACTAGGAATGGTATATTAGGAAAAGCTGCCTTAGAAGCCGGGTTAGTTCTTGTGGTCCCCTGCCTGGAGCTGGCCCGGGACTGACTGAGGAGAAGGAGTGGAAGGAACAATCATTTTTTAAGTGCTGTGTACTGTGTGCTGGGCATTCTGCTAAGTACTTTACAAATAATAACTCATTTGATCCTCACAACAATCCTGTGAGGTAGGTGCTATTATTATTCTCATTTTATAATTGAGGAAACTGAGGCAGACAGAAGTTAAATGACTTGCCCACAATCATACCACTAAGTGTCTGAGGTTGGATTTGAACTCAGGTCTTTCTGACTCCAGTACCAATGTTCTATCCATTTTTGTACGCAGCTGCCTCTATGAATTATGGAAATGGATGGAAAGGGGAAATAAATGAATGAGTGAATGAATGAAAAAGCTTTCTTTAAAAGTGTACGCCCTGCCAAACATTGCTAAGTGCTCTGACATTTCAGTTGTGTCTGACTCTTTGTGACCCCATTTAGGGTTTTCTTGGCAAAGAAATTGAAGTGGTTTGCCATTTCCTTCTCCAGCTCATTTTACAGATGAGGAAATTGAGGCAAACAGGGTTAAATGACTTGTCCAAGGTCACACAGCTAGTAAATATCAGAGGCTGGATTTGAACTTAGGAAAATGAGTCTTCCTAACTCCAGGCCTGGCACTCTAGCTGCCCCAAATGCTGAGAATACAAATGCAAACTCATAGATAACCCATGCCCTCTAGGAGGATGCATTTTAAAAGGTGGAAACAACACAGTTTAGAGGCTGGCAACCAGGGAAAGCTACTTTGGTTTGGAAAGGTAAGGATGTGGAAGGTGGAACATCCTAAAGTAAGGGCCCATTTGAACTGAAGAAATCAGAGAATGTGATGGATGGATAACAGACAAGTCATTGTTAGGGTCCCAAAGAAGTGCAAAGAACATCTCTACTTGGTCATCCTTTTACAAGGGTGAACATGTTCTTCATTCCAATTTAATGGAATTTAAACTCAGCTGGCCAGGATTGGTCAATTACTTGGTTATTACTTGGTGGCGTCTATAAAACAAGACAACCGAGAGCAGAGTTCTTAACCTTTTTGTGTGTCACGTATCCAAGGATGTGCTAGTAACATTTAACAACTGGCTTTCAAAAAAAAATGAGCACTGGACATGCTTTTACATTTAATCTTCATTATTAATATTTTCTTTCTCACTCTCTTAAGCTTATACAATCACTGATACAGTAAATCAAGCTCTAATTTGTTGTGTTTGCCATTTTCCAAGACATAAATGCTCACACTGAAACTGTAACAACTGGTTTGAGTAGGTTTGAACTGGCTCCAGCACACCCCTGCATGGATGGAGCTCTTTGGTAATCTAGTGAAGCCTATCAGAATAATGCTTTTAAATACACCAAAATAAAATTCATTGGATTAGAAAGAAAGCCAAGTATTTTGAAATACAGTTATAAAAATATTTGTAAACAAGTTCTCGGACAACAGGTTAAGAGCTCCTGTTCTAGGGAGTTAGTGGAGGCAGGAGACAGCTCCAAGGAGGGTGAACTCTGGTAGCAGAAAAAATAGCTAGCTAAGAACCCAGTCCTTGAGAGTAAATCATCTCTGTCTTCTGGGGAGGTTGGAATTTCTCCCTCCTCCACCCAGTCCCCATAACTTTGGCCATATTTAGTTCCTTGCTTGTCCACATGCAGAAGGGAATAGTTCCAGTCAATCTAGGACATTAGACAAGGAGGAGCTTCATGAGTCCAGAGTGCTCTGGGCATTAACAGCTCAGCTGCTTAGGACAGGACCGTGGAATCTAGCAGAGCTACAAATGGAGAGGGCTGTTCCCAGGGGAGCAGCATAAGGAGACCACAGGAAGGGAAAGGCAGTCTGGACCCTGCAATGTTGGAATGGGAGTTGCCTGGGTCATGTGCTTCCTACCAGCACCCTCTTTGTACTTTACCTGCCCTCTCTTCCCACTTCTGCTGAGTGCATTTATGATAGAGTATGATGTTTCAGGTTTATGGGGATAATGTTTTGTACCTATACTCTGGTAGTTTCTACTCACTGGAAACTTGGACTCCTTCCCTGGCTCCCCCAGATCCCATAGTTGAGCAAAAGCTCTATATGGCTGGGGCCCAGGGCTCCATGCCACTTCCTGGCTGTCTTCCCACTGTATCCTTGTTTGTAACTTGTCTTCCCAGTGCATAGTGTGATGCCTGGCACATAGTAAGTGCTTAATAAATTCACTCAATTTATCTTTCTTCTTTCTATCCATCTACTGACCTTGCTGTGTGATGCAGTTGATACCATTCCTGTGAGCTAATTGGTTAACCACTGAAGACAAATGTACCAGTGAGGGTTCATGTCCTAATATTAGGGATGCGGACATACTGAGTACAGTACCTTCCTTCTCTGAAGGTTCCTGAAAGAGAAGAAACAATAGATACTCAGATAAGTAGTTTTCCCTTCTACATCATAGGGATTAGCGGCATGGTGCCCCTGCCATCTGGAAAATCTGAGGAAAATTTTTTGGCCCTCCCTTCACACCAGAGAAGAAGTCAAAATTATTGTGGTATTAAAAGATAAAATATGTTGATATTGTACAGTACTATACACATTTCATATTTTATGCATTTCTGAATTTCTAAACTTTCTGTGTCATCTGTCTTTGTGTGTAGTCTGTGGCTTCTGCACAACCCCCCAAAATTCCCATTTAATTTCTTATGCTGACCCCCAGTATATCCATGATGGGGAAAGTCATGATGTGGAAGGGATAATTGTATATGCAAAATAAACATGAGAACTCTGAGAGCTCTACCACTCCCCATTCATTGTTGCATTTGTTGAGACTGTAGATGGCCAACTTTCCTAGGTTCAAGTTTGAGTTTCAAGGTCAGGGACTGCTTCATATTTGTCTTTGTATCATTGACAGGGGTGGGGAACCTACAGCCTTGAGGCCACACGTGGCCCTCTAGGTCCTCAAGTGTGGCCCTTTGACTGAATCCAAACTTCACAGGATAAATCTCCTTAACAAAAGAATTTGTTACTGTAAAACTTGGACTCAGTCAAAAGGCCCCACCACATGTGGCCTCGAGGCTACAAGTTCCCCACCCCTGACCTAGGCCTTCTAAAAATTCCCAGGCCTGGCTCTTTCCAATCGGCCAATATGAGTAATTGACGTTTGTTTGGCATTTGAAAGTGTACAGAAAACATTTTACATAAATTAATCATATTCAGACCTCACAATAGGTAGCCATAAGGTAGGTGCTAGGATATAATTATTCTAATTTTACAGAAGAGGCAGCTGAGTCTGAGAGTGCTCAATTGACTTGCCAATTGTCACAAAGTTAAGTATCAGAGGTGGCACTTGTAGAACCCAAGTTTTCCTTCCTCACAGTCCATCACTCAATCTATTGTACCATGCTGACCTGAAAATAAGATTAGAAAAGAGTCTAAGATAAAGGGAAGCTTACTTATCATGACATAATGTAGTAAATTGTTGTGGCAACACTGGAATTATAAAACTAAATTTCCTTGGGAAGTTTGTGGTAAGAGGAAGTGAATCCCCACTTGATATTTTTTTGGAAGGTTCTTGGACTGTTTTTGCTTGTAGAGATTTTGAAGGCTCCAGTCTGTTGCTTCTTCTGTAAAATAGAGGAATTGGACCAGATAATATATCTCTAAAATCTCTTCCATCAAGCAATTAATCACGTATCACTCATCAATTTTGTCATCTGCACTATGCTCAACCTCAGAGCTACAAAGACCAAAAAGGAGGAGGAGGGGAGGAGGAGGAGGAGGAAGAGAAAAAAAAAACCAGCCCCTGCCCTCAAGTAGCTTTTCTTCCTTTTATTTAGGGGTGTGTGTGTGTGTCTGTCTGTCTGTCTGTGTCTGTGTCTGTGTGTCTCTGTGTCTGTGTGTGTGTAAATACAAACTGTGTGTGTGTGTGTATATATATATAGTAAGTATGTCTACACACACACACACACACACGTATATGTAAATACAAATTAAGTATAAGGTAATTGGGGACCACTTGCCATTTAGGGGAAAGGGAGGATCAGGAAAGCACCAGGTAGAAGGTGGTTGACCTGAACTTTGAAGAAAGCAAGGGATTCAGTGTGATATAATGGAAAGGACATTGCTCTGGAGGGAATAATGTCTAATAAATTTGGAAAGGAAGACTGGAGGCAGATTGGGAGGGATTTTATAAGCTAGACAGAGGAGTTTGTATTTTTTCCTAAGGTACTAGGGAGCCACTGAAACCTCTTAAGTATGGGAGTACATTGTCAGATCTGTGCCATAGGCATATCATTTTGGCAGCTGTATAGAAGTTAGATTGGAGAAGGAAAAGGTGTGAGGCAGAAGGAGGTAGAATACTTTTGCAGTAGTTCATGTGAGAGGTGATGAAGCCTTGAATTAGAGGGTGACCATGTGAATGGAGAAAAGGGAACTGATGTAAGAGATGTAGTAAGAGAGAATTGATGAGACTTAGTAACTGATCGAATATGGGGAATTAGGGAGAGTGAGGAGTTGGGCATGATCCCAGGACCTGGAACCTGGGTGAACTGAAGGATTGTGGTCCCTCCGTAGAAGCAGGACATTTCAGAAGAAGGGATGGATTCAGGGGAAAAATTCCATTTCACTCATCCTGAATTTGAGATGCCTAGAAGAGAGATGCCCAGTAGGCAATTGATAATACAGACCTGGAGCTTAGGAGAGAGGAGAAAGAAGATGTGCAGATTTGGGAGTCATTTACACAGAGATGAAAATTGAGCCCATGGGAGCTGATGAGATGCTGAGGGGCTGAGAAAAGAAGAGGTTCTGGGATAGACAACTCAGTTGAGGGGAAGGATGTGGATCCTATGTTTCTGTAAATATCCTCAGCAGAAAGGATGTATTTTAAAAATCAGGAATTTTATTAACTGTAAAAATACATCAGAAAATGTGTGCCACTCTATAGAATTTGTATATAGTGAGACAAGCCTGCTTCCGGAGTTGGAGGTGGCAGCTGTAGTCAGGGCAGTTTGCCTCTATTTCCTCTCTCTCTGCTTGGCCCTGAGTTTACAGTCTTTATTATTCCCTGACACATACGTAGCTCATTGCAGTTGTCTATGTCTGCTGTTTCAGCTCCCATATGGAGCTATGGACAGGAGCTGTTATGTTTGGATGGCGATGTAAGGAAAGCAGATGACAGATGGAACATGGTTCCAATGTGGTGGGATGCAAGGAAGGAAGCAGGGCTTTTGGATTCCCATGGGTGGGTTCTTTCCTTTTCCAAGAATTCAGGGGCTTTAGCATTTTGCCACACTGACTGCAAGAATGATCTGTGTACAGTTGCTAAGGTTGATAAAACTGGCAAGGACATACTCAGGACACTTTTTGCTCTGAAAACTGCCTCATTGGTGGGGAGTGTTGGTTATGGATAGAACAGTAGAGACTTAGCATGGAAAAAACAATGGATTTGAAGCCAGAGGACCTGAGTTCAAACCGCAGTGCTGCCCTTTTAATACCCATGTGACTGTGGGCAACTTACTAGTAAGCATTTATTAAGTGAATACTCTGTGGCCAGCACTATGCTATCAGCTAGAGAAACTGAGATGAAAAAGCAAACAAACAATAGTTCCTGCCTTCAAGTAGCTTACATTCAATTGGGTGGTTATAACATTTATACGGTTTGGTAAATATAATTTGAGGAGGAAGAAAACACTAAAAATAAGGGGGATCATTTAGCCTTAAATACTACCTAAATACTATTTAAATACTACTACTACTACTGCTACCACTACCATCACTGCTATTACTACCACCACTACCACCAGCGCCACCACCACCACTACCACTACTACTACTACCACCACCACTACCACGACACTTATATAGCACTTGGTGCTTTCTATAAAATTCTTATTCAGTCCTTTCACCAGAGGTGTCAGATATCTTACCCACAACATTCCCGAGTACAGGACAAACCAGATTGAAATGTAGTTGGGAAATATTTAACAAAATTAATAAAAACACATTAAAATATAGATAATATTACATTTTAAAACTAAATCAATATGTGATCTGTGGGAAACCTCATGTAGGGATTAGTGGCTCTCACCACTGCTTTCACCTCCTGTGTCTGTGGTAAGTGTGATTTGCCTGGTTTTAGAAATGAAACACAGGCTCATAGGTCACACAAGTAGTAAAGTCTGAGGCGGGATTTGAACTCAGGTCTTCTGACTCTTAAACCAGTACTCTTTCTATTGTACCATGCTTCCTGGAAATGAAATGATTAGAAACAGATCTAAGATAAAGGGAGGTTTACTTGGTGTGATATAGGTAGGATTTGAACCCAGGTTATTGTAACTTGGAGTCCATTGTTCTTCCAGCTTCAACTCTGATCCTGTGACTCCCATATATCTCTGAACTGATAAATGATGAGGGTGTGTTCGTTCATTGTAATGTACCTGTTGGGAAGCCAAGCAGTCAGTAAACATTTATTAAACGCCTACTATATGCCATGCACTGTGCTAAGCACTGGGGATACAAAGAAAGGCAAAAGACAGTCCACACCTTCAAGAAATTTATGTTCCTTCATTCATCTGAAGAGGACTAGTGACATCATGTGATATCTTGATTTGCTCATGAATTGGATTTAAGTGAGGAAGAGATGCACAGAGACATCAGCCTCACTTTCTTCCAGTCATCCAAGTCCAGTGGTAAGACAACAAGAAACTTATGGTCTAATAGAGGAGACCACACACACACACACACACACACACACACACAAGCTATATACAGGATAAATTGGAAATAATCAACAGAGGGAAGGCACTGAAAATAAGGGAGATTGAAACCATCTCTTCTTGCTTCAAATGAGAGATCTGAGGGGAGAAGGGGTCTTGAGGGGTTACTGGTATCCTCTTCACATATGGGACATGTGTGAGGTGACTGCGAACTGCAGGAGTGGGAGACCTGGAGCTGGATCCCTTTCTAGATGCCCAGATAACGTTAATATTAACCTTCCTCTCTCCACTTCTTATCTAAATACTCCGTAATCAAAACTCGGAATATTGAGTTGCTGCTGATTGGATGCTGTTGCTGTAATATTTCATTTTTCCCCTTTTAGGTGAATGTTGCAGGTTAAGGTATCTTTTTCATAGCCTTTCTCAAGGTGGAAGAGTTGAAGACCACTCTCCAATTCCCAGACTCCTCCCGGGTCTCAGGAGTGCCCTCAGTGAAAAGCACCATAGCGGTGGTCGGTTTCTCCCAAGGAAAACCAATCCCTGCCCCTTCCCCGAGGGCAAGGTGCCCTCTGCTATGGATACCGAATCCACGTACTCTGGATATTCCTACTATTCAAGTCACTCCAAGAAATCTCACAGACCAGGGTAGGTAAACTTTATTGATTATTCACCTCTTCCTTATCTGGGAAATGTTCCAGTGTGTGTTCGAGCGTTGCCTCTACCACTGATGCTGTTGAAATTGTTTCACAGGTTAGAACATTTCAAAGTAGAGTGCTGTTGAATTGGTAGAGCCAGGAGTTTGTCTCCCTTGACAATACGGGTAACTGGATCCTGAAAGAGCTTTTAAAATGCATGAGGAATAACTACCTGCCAAATTAGATTTTCTAGCAAAAGACAGTGGATGGCCTCTTGTTCTTTTCATAATTGAGTTTAGATTAAGGTTCTTACTTCAGCTGCAATGTTCCTTTCAGTTCTGAGCACTTCTCTGAGGGTATCACTCCCCTCCTTTAACAATTAACCAAATATGTAAATGAAAAGCGAAGGTGTTGATTTGTCTTCTTTCCTGTCAGGGGATGTTCCTGTTGACTATGGATGGGTTAGAAGCTGCACTTTGAAATTCATTTCTCAGTAGCAGTGTTGGGTCCTAAGATCATAGGTTTAGCCTTTGAATTGACTTTTTGGAATCATTTGTCCAATTCATTGATTTGACACATGAGGAAACTGAGCCTCAGAGAAGGAGAGTGACCTGGTACAGGTCACGCAAAAGAAAGAGCTGGGATTTGAAACCAGGCCATCTGATTGCAAACCCAGAGCTCTTCCCATGGCACCAATTGCTTGAGCTGGGCCATTCTTTCTGGCTGTGCTTGTCCTAGCCTACATCAATATAGCCCTCCTGGGTGATATAGCCTGTAGCTATGGAACAAAGGTCTTTTCTCTGAGCAAAGCTTACTGGCCTACATATGGTCTGTATCAAAACAGTGCTTGGCCTCTTCAGGGCTATTATAACCGACGGAGCTAATTTTAGTCAGATCAAAGGGATGACCTGTTCAACATGGTGCTACCATGGAGTGTTCTGTTAAACCATGGTAAGCCTCTGAACTTCTAATAAGGTATTATAGTGTTGGTTACGGTAGTGGGTAGGTGTAATAGAATGCATTAGTTCCCATACTGTTTCAGAATCAATCATTGAAGTCATCAGTTAGGGATAGGAGGAAGCTGGAGCTGTAGACCACCATGGTCAGAAGATTGAAAAAAGAAAGAAAGAAAGAGAGAGAGAGAGAAAGAGAGAGAGAGAGAGAGAGAGAAAGAGAAAGAAAGAAAGAAAGAAAGAAAGAAAGAAAGAAAGAAAGAAAGAAAGAAGAAAGAAAGAAAGAAAGAAAGAAAGAAAGAAAAGAAAGAAAAAATAAATAAATTGGAGAGGTATACTGGTACAGTGGAAAGAAAACAAGCAGAAGTCTTGGCCAAGTTTTAGCTTTGGTCCTACTGTGTCTGAGCATGTAACCTTGCACAAGTCAGCCTTTGAATTGTGGGTTCCTCCTCTGTGAAATCAGGATAATAATGCCCTCTTTACTGACGTCTCAGGGATTTTTGAGGAGCATCAAATGAGATGATATATGTGAAAGCACTTTGTTATTATTATTATTATTGTCATCTATTATAAGTAAAATGATGGGGCAACATGGAATAGGGGACAAGTCTTCCTGAAGAATCAGGAAGATGGGGAAGTCCTGCCTCAGATACGTGTTGACTCTGACCCTGAGCAAGACCCTTAACTCTTCATCTATAGCATGGTAACTCTCTAAAGACTATGAATGCAGAGAAGGTGCTAATCTGCATTGGTAGAAGGAATTTCCTCATTCAGGGAGCTTCCCTTCACAGATATAAATCATAGATTCAGTCTCCAAACCTGTTATTAAAATACACTATATATTTCAGAGCCTAGAAAAGGCTTTTCTAATAGAAATGGGAGGTAAAAGGGTAGACTTACAACCCAAAGCCCCAGCCTAAGGTTGCAGTACTCTCGTTTTGGAATATCAGTTCGAATTGAGTATTTTGAGGTTTTCCAAATAATTTGTAACAGAACAAAAGTGATTATAACACAGAAGGTGCTGGAACTGTGGAAGGCCTTTCAGATGATGAGGCAAGTTAGGGCATAAATAAATGTAAACAATTGGATAAACATCTCAGAACACTGAGAATAGCTGTACTCTTAACTCCTTAGACCTGCCTAGGAAAGCATGTACCCTGTCAACATAGTCACCTTTCCTTTTCTTCCCCAAAATTATATAAACCAGAATTTTGAGGGATTTAGTGATTTACTTGTGTTTTTTTTTTTGTTTGTTTGTTTGTTTTGGGTAGACTGTTTGCAGTGTTTCTTAGCCTGGAATTCCCTCTTTTCTCATCTCACTCAGCCTGTTGACATGTAATCCAGTCTTCATGGCTTAGCGGAAATACCACCTCTTTCATGAAGACCTTCCCTCCTCTTCCTGTTTCCTTGTAGTAAGCCCTGATCTGATTTTGTAGTGTGTATACCTCTCATATACATATCCTATCCTAATTACTATTCCATTTATTTGAATAGGCAACTTATCACCCCACCCCCACCCCTCTAGATGTTCATAATAATTAACACTTAAACAGTGTTTAAGCTTTACAAAGCATTTTCCTCACAGTAATCCTGTGAGGTTGGTAGTGCAAGTATTCTCCCCATTTTACAGATAAGATAACTGAGACCTGAAACAGTTAAATGTCTGGCTCAGGATCCTATAACTAGCTGGACAGCTATATTCTAAAGATAGCACTTGAACCCAGGTCTTCTGACCTCAAGACCAAAAGTATTCTTTCTACTAGGAAAACATTGTGCTATGGTGAAAAGAGTGCTAAGATTCGACCCAGAGGACCTGTGTTCAAAACCTAGCCCTGACATTTAATACCTGTATGACTTTAGGTGAGTCACTCTTTTTTCCTCATTTGTAAAAAAAAAAAGGGGGGGGGAGGGATTTGATGATAAGGCCTCTTTAAGGCCCCTTGCTGCTCTAAACCTGTGAACCTCTGGCACCATCCTGTTAGCTCCTTGTGGATGGTCTTTCTTTGTGTCTCCCTCATGCTCAGCGTACTTTGCAAATAGTCATTAGCTCTGGTTGAGTGAATAATCACTTGCGGTTCCCTAGTGCCAGTTTGAGTGGCACACTTTCATGAATATTAAATTGCCTTGGCCCTAGTCTTTGGCCTTCTGAGATATCTACATGGTGATAGGCATCCTGGCCTAATGAAAACAGTCTAGATTTGGAGACAGCAAACTATTTGCCTCCTAACTTCTCTACTTACCATTTGTATGATGAAGGCCATTTTGCTGGGACCTCTCAGGGCCTCAATTTCTTTATCTATAGAATGAGCGTATTAGAAGATTAGCGTGGTACCAGGGAAAGAGCAATGGATTTGAAATCAAAGGCCAGGTTCAAATCCCATCTCTGCTACTTTTTATCCGTGTCACTTTGGGGCAAGTCACTTAAATTCTCTGGGCAACAGTATCGACATGTATGAAAGGAAAGGGATAGACAAAATGGCCTTTAAAACTGTCTTTTAAGTTTGTGGTCCTAATACCCTATGACCAAATTATCTCAAAGGACCCCTTCCAGCTCTAAACCTATGATCCCGTCCACCTTACATTTGTATAACATTTTCATAGTCCAAAGAGCAGTTTGATATAATACCATCGGGAGGTGGGTAGTCTGGGTTTCATTACCCCATTTTACAGAGGAGAAAACTAAGGATTATAGGCTAGATGTCTTGGCCAAGTTCACACACCTAGTAGGGTGCAAAAATGAGACCTGAATCTACTTTTTTAGGGCTCTTCAGGGCTCTTTCTTCTATCCTCATCTGCTTTGCTTACTACTACACTTGGGTTTGTTATTGAGAGCATTCAGGCAGCTATGTGTTGGAGATCTCTTTTCTCTCTGATAATCAGTGATTCTGTGAGACCCTGACATTCTGCCAGTGACAAGTGAATATATATACCAGTTCATGAATTTAATCAAATATCTCAAGAGACATAGGTGGTAGCATGGTGTTCTAGGCATGGGATTTGACGTTAGAGCTAGGTTTAAATCTTTGTACTTTTGCTACATGAATAACCTTGGGAAAGTCATGGATCTGTTTCTTTGTCTATAAAATGAGGGAGCTGGACCAGAAGATCTCCCTTCCAGCTTCAAATCCCATGAAATTGTTCTAAAGCTATCTAGGTTGTGATGAGATTTATAGATGCGCATAGTTTACAAGCTTCCCCCACTGCTGAGCTTTAACCACTCTGTTGGGTGAATGAATTCTGTGACTGAGGTATATTATCTGTGGTATAGAGATTGGGAACTCCCTAGGGCAAGGGATGTATTTTATAGATGGTGCATGGCGATGTGTCCTTTATCAGTGTTCTGAGCAGTAATAGTACCTGTCCAAGGACTAGTTAATGAGAAAGTTCCTTGATCCAGCCAAGCATAGAGCATTACCCAGGTGTGTATGTCTGTGAAAACTGAGTGAGGGTTTTTGTTTTGGTTTTTTTTAGACATGCTCAGAATTTGAGCAGATCTGAATAAGACAGTTGGATACGAAAGGGACTACACTTTTTTTGGGGGGGTTATTTCAGTAGGAGTCTGATTTCAAAAGAGGAATGATAAAATGGTTCTGAATTTGATACTCCTGATGACATTGTGATTACCCTCTGAGGGTTGTCCAGTTTCCAGGTTGATGGACAAATGTGAACTGTCTAGCTGTTGTCTGAGTTTTGTAGCCTGGCTGCAAAGCTGTAGTCTCTGGAGAGTAGTTTCCAGTTAGCTTACTGGGAATGTTGGGTAGGAAAGTGCTGTTATGCCACCGTTTTCGTGTAGATTAGTAATTCTCCTTCAGTTTTATTATAGAGGGGTCCAGGAATGATTGAGATTTGAAGAGGACACCTGGAACAGAATTCACTAGAAATGAAAAACTGCTTCCCAGGAGAGATCTGTCTTTTATTTTCAACTTTGTCGTCTACCACACAGCTCCAAGGGATAGGGCAAGAGTCTGAGCTGACAGTGTATTAACTTAGAGATGGCTTCAGAATCAGGCAGGACCTGGAAGAAGGCCTGTGCCTAGTGTTAGGGGAGAGAAAATGTGAGGACCAACTTATGATGGTAAAGGGAAGGAAAGGATGAAGGACCGGGGAGGGGGGGGATGGTGCAGCTATTTGTGGGAGGGAAGAATCAGGATGGGAAAAAAAAACTTACCTTCTCAGGAAAGGCTTTCTTTATATGGGAACCGAACCCTAGAACTGGGGGTGGTTGTAGAAGGGAAGAAAGGAGGAGTAAGCGGCAGTTCTCAGCTTAACTGGAAAACCATTTATATTCCATAGCTACACATATGCACATGGAAAGACAGATACGTGCCTCACTCAGATACTTTATTTTTTTTTTTTTAGTGAGGCAGTCAGGGTTAAGTGACTTGCCCAAGGTCACACAGAGCTAGTACGTGTCAAGTGTTTCATCTGAGGCCGGATTTGAACTCAGGTCCTTCTGACTTCAGGGCCTGTGCTCTATCCACTGCGCCACCTAGCTGCCCCCTCACTCAGATACTCTTACAGATTTTCTTATTTTTTTGCATCACATGCACACAGTTATACAAATACACTTATCTGCATCCATGTTAACAGGTTGGTATAATACATAAAACATTGAAATTGTCAGTTTCATTTTGGATGCTTACTAGCCATATGACCTTGGGCAAGTCATTGGATCACAGAATTTCATAGTTGGAAGGGAACTCAGATTCCATCTAGTCCAACCCAAGTGGCCACCCAGGGCCTGCTTTGGACCTCTAATGGGAGAAAACCCATTTTACTTAGGGATAGCTCTGTCACTTAATCTCTATGAATCAGGTCCCTCCTCTGATAAATGGGTATAGGAATACTTCCATCAACTACTTCACAGGGGAGTTGTAAAGGTCAAAGGAAAATGATAGATGGATATAAAACTTAAATTAATTTAATTTTAATTTAATTAAGTTAGTTTAATTCAAATCAATTAACTTAATTATAAACCTTAAGGCACTATATGCATTTCAGGTTTTATTGTTATTATTTCTCCTTCTCTTCCTATTATGTCACCATCATCGGCATAATAGTTGTCATTTATAATAGCATTTTAAAGTTTGCAAAGTGCTTTACAAATATTAATTCGTTTGATCCTCCTAACTACCCTGTGAAGTAGGGATGTAGGAACTGATGCAGACAAGTTAAATGACTTGTCCTGAATCACACAGCCAGTTAGTATAGAATTACTGACAGAAGGATCTATGTGCTATCATAGCTACACCTAAGTATAAGACAATGGGGTAGAATAGAAAGCACTTGGAATCAGAAGAAACCTAGTTCAAATCCTACCTCTGACCTACTATCTGTGTAACCCTGAGCAGGTCATTTAAGTTCTCTGAGCTTCAGTTCCTTTATGAAAAATAGTATTATGAATAGTACCTGCCTCACACAACTGTTGTGTCAAAGGAGATAAGGTATATAAAGTGTTTTGCAAACTTGAAATAATTATATAAATGCAAGCTATTAATATTGTGAACCCACTGAGCTGCAAGCCATCAGACACATGTATGGCTATATATGTATATCACTAATGAGAGGCAGTGTGGCATAGCAGATGGAGCCTGGGCTTTTGGGGCTCACCTGTAGCTTTACTTCTTCATGGGCCGAGGTATTCCATGACTTAACCATCAAATGATGGCAAAATATTGATGTCAGTCAACATTTATTAAGTGCCTACTGTGTGCCAAGCACTGTATTAAGAGCCGGACAAAAGACAGTCCCTGCCTTCAAGGAGCTCATAATCCAATGAGGATAAATAAACATGTACAGATAAGTTAAATACAGGATAAGTAGGAAATATTTAAAAGAGGGAAGACGTTGGAATTAAGAGGGGTTGGGAAAGATGTTTTGTAGAAGATGGGATTTTAGTTGGAACTTAAAGGAAGTAGGGGAAGCCAGTAGATGGAGATGAGCAGTAAGAACATTTTAAGAATAGGGGACAGCTAGAGAAAATGCCTGAAGTCTGATGTAATGGAGATCAGCCTTTGTTGCAGGGAGAAGTCAGAGGGTCTGGGTTCAAATCCTGTCTCTGGTCCTTACTACTGGTATGACCATAAACTAGTCACTTAATCTCCCTGAGCTTTAGTTTCCTCATATATAAAATGAGGGCATTTGGCTAGATGGCCTCCAAGGTCCCTTTTGGATCTATGCTGTTATAGTCCTATAAATATTATCCCCTATTCCTGAGGACATCTGGCAGATCTTTACTTTGTTTTAAGATCTGTGGTATTGTGTGCTGTAGTAATATATTGTAGAGAAAGTATTGATGTTCTGGGGGACTTTCTTGTGTACAACTTTGAGCATTAGAATGGCTGTGGGATGATTTCAAAACCATGATTCTGGATTGGGAATTTTAGTGGAGAATTATAGTTGTTATGGAGTCTCTTTCTTGCCTGTCCTCACAGTTAAGGAGCGGTGTGATAGATTCTTTGACTGTCAAGCATCTCTCCCTGGTATTCATTAATCAATCAGGCATTTATTAAGCATTTCCTTTGTGCCATTAGATTGTAAGCTCCTTGAGGGCAGGGACTATTTTTTTGCTTCTTTTTAGATGCCCAGCACTTAGCACAGTGCCTGGCACATAGTAGGCACTTAATAAATGCTTATTAATTGATTTATTCCAAGGTACTTTGCTAAATAGTTGTTGTTCAATTATGTCCAACTCTTCATGATCTTGTTTGGCTTTTCTTGGCAGAGATACTGGAGTGGTTTGCCCTTTCTTTCTCCAGCTCATTTTACAGAGGAAGAAACTGAAGCAAACAGGGTTTGCCCAAGACCATACAACTAGCTAAGTATCTGAGGCCTGATTTGAACTCAGTAAGATGAGTCCTCCTTACTCCAGGCGAGGCACTTTGTCCACTGAGCACCTCGCTCCCCCCCATGCTAGTACAAAGAGGCAAAATAACCTGCAGGGATCTTCCATTCTAATGGAGAAGACAATAAGTACAGAATGTGCACACATGAACATTAGGTGGTTTTGTAGGGGAAGCTTGGGAGACCAAGGAAGGCTTCCATTTAACTGATGACCTGTGGGAAAGTTGTTTTTACAGGTCACATCCTTTAAAAACAAACACAGTTGCAATGACTAGTTCACCATGATGGGAGTGTCACCTTATCCTGGCCAATATCCATTGCAATGGCTCTTTGGTGATCCTGACTTAGTTTGTGAAAGCTTTTATCTAGTTAGCCTGCTTAAAAAACAAAAAAAAACAAACAAAAAACACTTGATAACTGTTTGTATAGCACCACTTAAGAGGAAAAAAAGAAGAACATAAAGACATTCATTAATATCTTCTGACTGACACTTAAATTTAGCTAATCAGTCAGACTGGATTTCTAGGAAGATCTGTAAGCCAGGATGATTGTAGATAGCTATGGCTCTAGGCTTCATAGGATTGAAAAAAAAAGAAGAGAAAAACTTCCTTTTATTAGATAGAGATCCCTTTATCAGTCTCACCCTGATTTTTATCAAAGGATTATCAGATTATAGAGAATTTCTTGCTATTTTGTGGCTCTCAGTTCTCTTAGAAACAAGTAGGACTGGAAGGAGGAGTACTTGGCCCTGTGCTGCTACTACCCCTGTGGGCTCAGGGCCACTGCCATTCCATTGATATTCTGGCAAGCAGTATGTAGCATAAAGAGCTCCAGATTAAAGGGTCCATAGGCTTGCCTGGGTTCATATCTCACCTCCTCTACTAGCAGTTTGACCTTGGACAAATCACCTCATGTCTCTGTGCTTCAGTTCCCTCATCTGTAAAATGAGATTAGATTAAATTATTTCTCGGGTTCCTCTTCCCCACCTCTATCCCATCTCCTTTGCCCTGAATCTGTGATTTCCTGTCAATTTTGATATTGCCTTTCTCTGTATCCCCAGCTTAACACAGTGCCCAGCATGTGGTAGGTACTCAAGAAATGTTTATTGATTATTAGGATTTGGCTTGTACAAGACTACCAATGGATTGCATTAGACTACAAGCTTCTTCCTGGCAGGAACTGTCTGACTTTGTCTTTTTATCTCTAGCACCTAACGCGGCACCTGATGAAGAGTAGGCATTTAATAAATGCTTGGTGATTGATACACAAAGTCAGAAGTGGGTATATGGCTTGGTTAATTAGTAAGTCAGTTGTTACCATTCTCTTCCTATTGAAATTACTTCGTGGGGGCAGCTAGGTGGTGCAGTGGATAGGGTACCAGCCCTGGAGCCAGGAGGACCTGAATTCAAATCCAGCCTCGGACATTTGACGCTTACTAGCTGCGCAACCCTGGGCAAGTCATTTAACCCCATTGTCAAAGAAAAACGAAATTACTTCTTACTGTATATATTTCGTACATAGAAAGAGAGATTAAATGAATAAATAGAAGGGTGGCACCTTACCTTAGGAAGGGAGGGCATTAGTAAGATGGAAATTCAGTGTTAGCCAGGGTATAAATAGTTTAAATTTGTGTCTAAATTACCACTAACTTTTAAAGATTAATTTCTTTAGCCTCACTTTGCTGTAAGCTGCATGACTTTCACAACAAAGCATTTTTTTTTTTTCACTGTTAGTCCCATTTAGTAGATTGTGACCATTCTTGGGAATGAGGGCAAGTGTTTGGCTGGAGGCAGGGTCTCTGGGGAGCTCAGGGATCCCGTGGGAAGGAGGGGCAGCCCACTTATGTATTTACTCTAGCCAACTGAGGGGCCTGAATGGTGGAAGTCCTTTGATCCTCAGTCAGCAGCTGTGACTAGGAGCGCCATTTTCCATCTGTGTTTAATGCACAGGTTGTGACCCCATCTCTCCGCGGGCTTTGCCACAGTGATTGATACCTTTTGTAACCTCCAGATTGGATTACAGCAGGGTGTGCTCAAGGATCCCTGGATGACCACCCAGAATGTTTCATCTGGTATTGAATGCCTGTTTCCCTTAAGTGGTTATAACCGCTTGGATCATATTTTTTAAAAAGAAAGAAAGAAAACATTGACATTTTTCCTATTTATTTTCCCCACTTATGGGTATTTGGGGGTTTCTGAGATCAGCTGGTGTCATTGGAGAATGACTTTCAGGCCTGAACTTATGCAGTTGATAATACAACCATATTATCTGACATGAGTTTAGAATCCCTTTCCTGTTCCTTTTGGATCATGATGTAGGACTGAGAAAAAGCAGTATCTTCTAATGCATGCCATTGGCTAAGAAAGAATAATAATAACAGTTGACACTTAACTTACGTTGCAATGTAATGTTCGTCAAAAAAAAAACAGAAGGAAAAAAAATAGAAAAAAAAAGAATTTCTGCTTGCATTCTCATGTGATGACCCAGCAACCCTGTGAGATAGATACTGTGTCATCCCCATTTTACAAATGAGAAAAGTGAGGCCCAACAAGGATGGATCCTTCCCATAGTCACACAGGTAATAAGTGTCATCAGAAAGAAAATTCTACATGAAAAAAACAAGTTCAACCCTTGGGGCGTATAGTGCGGTTTGCATACCAGCAGAAGTAATAACATTTTCATAAATCCAGAATGAATTGATGTTGAATTTCACGTTAGAATTAGGTGATTGATAAGATTCCTTCGTGCACTAAATCCTGTGATCTTATGATGAGAAGAGAATAGCCATGAAGGAAATTGTTAAGTTAATTATCTTAATACATCTATAACTATAGCTATTGGGCAGTGAGGTGATGCAGTAGATAGAGCACCAGGCCTGGAATCAGGAAGATCTGAGTTCATATCTGGCCTCAGATACTTACTCGCTGTGTGACCCAAGGCAAGTCACTTAACCCCTGACAGGGACACGCTGGAGAAGGAAATGGCAAACTACTTCAGTGTCTTTGCCAAGAAAACCCCACGGACAAGTCCATGGGATTATGAAGAGCTGGACACAACTAAATCAACAACAACAGCATACATATCTGTATTCATATCTATCCATCTTAATATCCATATTCATATTTGTATCTGTTTTTGTTCCTCAGGGAGAGAAACAGAGAGAGACACAAATCCCCCCGAAGTAAAGATGGCAGCCGTTCTGAAAAATCTGTCACCATTCAGGCCCCTCCAGCAGAACCACTGTTGGGGAATGATTCCACTCGAGGAGAGGAGGTACAGGTAAGGACAAAAGAGGGAACAGAACAGGTGTGAAAGGATGATATTACCTGACAGAGGCCAATTTCAGCTCATATTTTTTCTCACTTTTAGTGCACTGTCTTTCTCACTCCTGTGGTTTTCACATTTATTTTTCTGATATGTTCATTCGTTTTTATCTAGCTCTTTCCATCCTGTCTCAGTGATTACTTTGCCTCTAAGTCAGAGGTTACTTATCCACACTTTATATGGTGCTGAGAGATAAACCAGAATTATTAGGCATAATCAAAGAAAACGAACCATTTGGGAGCATTAGAGGAGAGGAATAACTGACTAGAGGCTTTGGAGCCACAGGTGATGAGAGGGAGAACTGGAAAATGGATCATATAATTGGTCAAAGAAATTGGAGCTATTTAGCTTAGAGAAAAGGAGGTTTGAGGGAGATAGAGCAACTATCTTATTCTGCCTGGTCCCAAAGAACTGAGCTAGAAACAATGGGTGCAATTTGCAGAGAGATAGAGTTAGGCTCAAAGTAAGGGGAAGAACCCGCTTCCTAATAATTAGAGCTATCCAAAAGGAGAATAGATTGTGTTGAAAGTTAATGGGTTCTCCAGCACCTCTGTAAGCAGAGGCCAGATACTTATTGGGGGTGTTGTCTAGGAAGTACCTACAAACATACCGGTCCGACTAAATTTTCTAAGTCTGAGATTCTGTCATTTGTTTCTGAATAAAACAGTTTTTCTATATAGAAAGAAAAACTAGTCCTTAAGCTGCTGTGTCCTTTGGCAGGGTCACCTTTAAAAAGTCATAGTGACAGAGGACTTCAGTTAGCATTGGGAGAGATCAGAGAAAGTAGTGAAGGCAGCATTCAGAGCCCAACGTGAGTATCAGTAGCGATGAAATTTGTGCCATTGCGCTCATTGGGAGACTGTGCCTATAGATTCACATCCCCCCTCTCCCCGACTCCCCAGATGGAAATTCATTCACAAACAGACCACACATAAGCATATGTGTAGTCAGACACCACCACCCCCTCAAACGAACCATCAGGGACAGTACACACACCCTCAGACACGCAAATCAAACTCCAGAGTTGTGCACATATGTTTGCCTGAAGAAACACGTGTATGTGCAGACATGTCTCCCAGGATGTTGCCCTGCCTGGTATTGTACTCGTGTTATTTATACATTATGATCAAGCTACATGTTAACCCCTTGGGGCTCTTAGTCTCAGATGCATATCAGAGGATTGGCAGTGATCTTAGCCAGCTTACGGCCCCGTGGCATTAATTTTCCCAAGTGTTAGATGGTGTACTATAGCTTCATTCATAGTATTCCAGCAAATCTGGCTGTAAAGTTGTTTCTCTGAATATTGTGGTGTTATGGATACAATAAATGATACTGCCTGGTGGCCAAAAGATCACAGATTTAGACTGGAACGGATTGTAGAGGTAATTTAATCCACAGACTCAGAAGATGGAAAGTGACTTATCCAAGGTTTCAGAGTAAATGACAAACTGGGATCTGAACACAGGATCCTGACTTCAGTGTCTCCCTCTGAATCATAAAATAACAGAACATCAATTTGGAGCAAGACGGAACCTTAGAGTTTATTGAAGCTTATGGATTTTTGAGCTGAAGTTGACCTCAAAGGAAATTTAGTTCAACCCTTTATTTTAAGAAGAAGATAATGAAGCCTAGAAAGTTTAAGTGACTTGCCCAAAGCCACAGGTAAGTGGGAGAGCTAAGGTTTGAACTCAGGTCCATTAATTCTAAATCTAACATCCTTTATACTATCTCATACTTTCTTTCTGAATATACATAGATACTGGCCATTGGACATTTCTCTGAGAGCAGTCAAGGGCCCACTGCTTTCCTCTCCTAAATTGATTTACAAACAAGATTACATAGTGGGTCCATGCAGCATGGCTCAAAATTTTTTTTAAAGCAGTCCAATCCCTGAAATGTTAAATAACCCTGGAATTTTTGAGGACCACTTTCTAATTATAGGTTTGGACCAGATTTTATTTTTTGAAGGGTACCCACTGCTGCCATAGACAGCTCATTTCCAGCAAGAGCTGTGCTTCAAGGCACCTTCTTGTCCATTGCAGGTCCTTAGCAATTATTTTGCAGGGTACCTTGTGAGCATACAAGTATGGTTGAGCATGCTGGTGTGGTTATTATCTCAACAAAAGAACACTAGGCAACCTTTAGAGTTATCTGTACTTGTAGATACATGCCACTAAAGATTAAACATATATATATATATATATATATATAAACTTGTTAAAATATGAATAGTTGTACCAGGAATAGTCTAGCATAGTCAAGGAATTCTACCTGTAAACACTGCAGAAAAAAATTACCATATGTAGCCAGTGAACTTATGTTCTAAATGAATTTGTTACCTAAGTTTCGGCAAGATTCTTTTTCCATATGTTATTTTTTTGAGTTTAAGAATTAATTTTTGCAGCGGTTCTTGGATCTGGGTTCCCTTTTTAGCTCCTATTTCTCATGGTTCTTGTACCTTGCCACCCAAGTTATCACAGGATCTAAACTTACTTAGTTCAATTATGACCCGGGTATCACTAGCCCCATGGGACAGTGGATACTGCCTCAATTTCGTTTGTGTTTTCCCAGGTGACTCAATTATCATACTTGTTGCAAAGAGGTAGCTTGGTACAATGAAAAGAATAGTAGATTTGGAGTGAGAGAACCTTGGCTTGAACCCTGTCCCTTCTTACCTGTGTGACCTTGGGCAAGTAACTTCCCCTCTCTAGTCTATGGTTTCCTCATTTATAAAATAAGGAAGTTGGATTAAATGGCCTCTACTATCCCTTTAGCTGTAGATCTATACTTCACTAAGCCCAGGCATTGATCTCATTTGGGCACATTAATCTACTTTGCCTTTGTGTGAGTTTTACAGATTTGCTTATCTATGTAAACCAATGAGGTAAAACTTCCTTGGACACTCAGGTTTGTGACTGTCAGTGGTTCTAAATGAGTTTACTGAGCAGTGGAAAGACAAGATAGCTAAAAATCCGAACAGTTGGTCCAAAGTAGATGAATAGTCAAATTACCAAAACAAAAAAGTACTAAAAAATAGAAAAATTTACTAAGGGGCTTAAGAGCAATTTTCTCTGGCATGCCTTTCTATATAAAGTCAAGCTAACAAGTATTTATTAAGTACCTACTATGTGCCAGACACTGGGCTGAGGGCTGGGGATACAAAAGAAGGCAAAAATTGCCCCTTCTCTCAAGGAGCTCACAATCTAATGAGAGAGACAACGTTTAAAACACTGCACACAAACAAACTACAGACCGGATAAATAGGAGGTAATCTCAGAGGGAAGATGTGATGAAGGACACCTGGGAAAGGCTCATTACAGAAGATGAGACTCCAGCTGAGGCTTGGAGGAAGATCAGGAGCAGGAATGAGGAGTGAGACTATTCCAGGCATGAGACAAAGCAAAGGAAGTTGCCTGGAGATGGAGGGTCCTGTTGGTGGAACAGCGAGGAGGCCAGTGTTGATGGATGGCAGAGTGCATGGAGGAGAGTAAGATGTAAGAGTAGAAAGGCAGGAAGGGGCCAGTTTATGAAGGGCTTTGAAAGCCAAACAGAAGAGTTTACACTTGATCCTGGAAGTAACAGGGAACCATTGAAGTTTACTGAATAGGGGTGTGACATGGTCAGACCTCTACTTTAGGAAGATCCATTTGGTAGCTAAGTGGAGAATGGACTGGGGTTGGGAGAAACTTGAGGCGGGGAGACCAACCAGGTGGCCATTGCCATAGCTCAGAGGTGAGGCAATGAGGGCATAAACTAGGGTAGGGGCAGTGTCAGAGGGGACAAGGGGACATATCGGGTATTATGACAAAGGTAGAAAGGAGAGGACTTGGCAATGATTGGATATGAGGTTGACGGTGAGAGAGAATGAAGAGTCAAAGACGACACCTGGACCACAAGCCTGAGTGATGGGGGGGATGGTAATACTTTCAGCAGTAACAGGGAAGTTAGGAAGAGAGATGGATGGGGGTTGGGGGGGAAGGTAATGAGCTCAATTTTGGACATGTTGAGTTTAAGATGTCTATGAGACATGTCGTTTGAAATGTCCAATTGGAAGTTGGAGATGCAAGCCTGGAGGTCAGCAGAGAGATTATGGCTGAACAGATGGTTGTGAGAATTATCAGCATAGAGGTGATTATTGAATTCGTGGGAACTGATGAGATCTCCAAGAGAAGTAGAGAGGAGAGGAAGAAGCCCAGGACAGAGCCTTGGGAGACATACATGGTTTGCAAGGATATACAGCAAAGGAGATGGGGAAGGAACGGTCAGACAGGAAAGGGTAGTGTCATAGAAACCTAGAGAGAAGAGAGAATTGAGAAGAAGGTGATTGACAATGTCAAAGGCTACAGAGAGGTCAAGAAGGATAAAGTCCTAGAAAAGGTCATGAGATTTGACAATTAAGAGATTAGCCAGGTGGTGCAAGGTATAGAGTGCTGGATTTAGAATCAGTAAGACTTGTTCACAATGGGGATAATAAGAGCACCTACTTCCCAGGGTCATTGTGAGGATAAAATGAGACAAAATTTGTAAAGTCCTTTGCTAATCTTAAAGTGCTGTACAAATACTATTTTACATATATATAATTTACTCACGTATAATTCATATGTATATATATATGAACATATACATCCGCACAGCACTCACACCACTACCCCATCCTCTTCTACCTCTGTACTTACCACAGAAATTGACAATAGTCAGATCAGGAAGGCATCTTTGCAGGGGAATAGGAATTCTGAAAAAACCTCCAGAGCACCAATTTCCCATCATTTGGGTCCTTTATGACTCCAGGGGACAAGGAAGCCATACTAATAAATCAAGCCTTCATTCCCTGGGCCAGAAAAACTAGTCCAATGTACATAAAACAGGTGCTGCTCCTACCATACCATGACACAAAGCATTCACCCAGAGCATTTGTATTTCCATTTTTAACCTCCCCCCCCCCATTTTAGCTACATAGGATTATAGCTTACAGGGCTAATGATATTGTTGTCTATGGTTTTATAGCTTCCAGAATATTGAAAGTTAACTGCAAAAATAGCCAGATGCCAGGGAGAAGTGACAGTTTTGGCATTGTGACTTGGGGGGAAACAACTGAAGAATTAAAAAACTAGACATGAGAACTAAAAGTACAGTGGCCTAGAGCCATGTAGTATGGGGGAGAACTATCCCTATGTGCCATAATACCCATTGAAAAGCATCAGTACATTAGAATAAGATCATTGATATTAATAATGAGAATAGGATAATAAGATTTAGAGATAAGAAGGACCTTAGAGATCTTGTCCAAACCCTTCTTATTTCTGATTTAGGAACTCAGGCCCCAAGAATTGAAAGAATTGAAATTTTGACTTGCCCAATGTCACATATGCTTCTTTGACTCCAGATTCAGCTAACCCTGAGTCATCAAGAAAATATTGTTATGTTCACTCTACTAAGAACCCCTCCCCCTAAAACTTAGTGTTCAAAGAGCTCATCCTTAGTTACATAGCAAACACTCTTCCATTCCCCCTTGATAATGGAGGAATATTTCTGGGTATTCTACTAATGGCTCATTGACACTTCCTAGCTATTACAAATGACACGCTAGTAACTAATTTGTGGTATAAGGGAAAGATCATTGACTCCCAAGTCAGAAGACTTGGGTTTAAATCCCTCTTCTGATACTTCATTCCTCTGTGACCTTGAACGAGTCATTTCCTTTCCCTGTACCTTAGTTCTCCTCACCTGTAAAGTGAGAGACTTGGACTGGATGTCTTCTGAGGTGGCTTCTAGCTCAGTGGAATGAATGAAGTCCCCCAAAGTGGGATGAGCTGCTTCAGAAGAGGAGGGCTTTCTCCTCGCTAGAAGTCCCGAAGCAGGGTCTAGATGACCTGCTCTTGGGGATATTTTGGAGGCAGAGGATTTACTGTTGAGGGGTGGGTTGAGTACTGTAGCTTCTGAGGCACTTTTTCTCCTCTGAAGTTCAGTCAGCGGTGGTTGACTCACATCGCCTTTTGTGCTCTGCCATTAGGATGACAACTGGGGAGAAACCGCCACGGCCATCACCGGCACCTCGGAGCACAGCATCTCCCAGGAGGACATTGCTAGGATCAGCAAGGACATGGAGGACAGCGTTGGACTGGACTGCAAACGCTACCTTGGCCTGACGGTGGCGGCACTCTTAGGTCTTCTTGTTTTCCTCACCCCCATTGCCTTCATTCTCTTACCTCCAATTCTATGGCGGGATGAGCTGGAACCGTGTGGCACCATATGCGAGGGACTCTTCATCTCAGTGGCGTTTAAACTCCTCATCCTTCTCATTGGCACCTGGGCCCTCTTCTTCCGTCGTCAGACAGTGGAGATGCCTCGCATCTTTGTGTTCCGGGCCCTTTTACTGGTCCTCATTTTTCTGTTTGTGGTTTCCTATTGGCTTTTCTATGGTGTCCGCATCCTGGACTCTAGGGACCGAGATTACCAGGGCATTGTGCAATACGCGGTCTCCCTTGTGGATGCCCTTCTCTTCATCCATTATCTAGCAATTGTACTGCTAGAGCTCCGGCAGCTCCAGCCCATGTTCACGCTGAAAGTGGTCCGCTCAACTGATGGCGAGTCACGCTTTTACAGTTTGGGAAACTTGAGGTAAGTTGAGAAACTCAGGAAAATTAAATGTCATGGCTTGCTAGGAAATAGCTGGTCTGCTTGTGATTTGATAAAACACGGGATTCTTTTCTTGTGTGCTGAGTGATGAGGGGAGGAGGCAGCTGCAGAATCTCGTTTGTATTAGAGGTGAGGGACTTACCATCTAACTTTTACAGCAGATAGTTATTCTGCAGAGTGGTAAAGAGAGTCTGGGTGTGCTGTTTAGAATGGGTCCAGGAATCAGCTCAGACACATTAGCCATAGGCTACTGAACCCTGCTATAGAGTGTCAGGTGCATGAGTGATAACTGTTAGAGATGGATGTAACAGACAGAAGTCATTTAGAACTGAATGCACAGTGTCCCGGAGTCTTAGAGATGAAGGGGACCAGCTGAGACACGTCCCTGGCCGAGAATCCCTTCCTTCCACAGTGTGTGCTGATCAGTGGTCATCTATCCAATCTTCCCTCAAAAACTTCCTTCTAGTGCTTTAGATGAGTATATGTTTAGGCAGTGCATGACAGCTGTCAAGGTGCTCAGGGTTGGCAAAGGTACATGAAAGGGTCAAATGACAACTGGCATTCCATTTAGGAGCTATCAATGTGGCCAGGCCTCAAACTGGAGCCAAGGCCAGCTGCCTCCCAAATAAGCACATTTCCATCAATTTTGTGACATCTTTTGATTCCTGGGGTCACCCTCGAACTCATGGTACTTCATTTTATGCTAATGTTTGAGGACCAGATGGGCCAATGGAGAACACTAAGTCACATTCTGAAAGCAATTGAAAAAAACTGTTATGTAGAAAAAGGAATTGTTGCATATTGCTCCAGGAGGCAGAATTAGGACTGATAGGTAGGAGTTGCAGCAATAACATAAGAACGGTTGGTAGTGGCAAGATTTTAAATTTGTTCATGTTTCCCAAACTTACTGGAGCAGCATGGCTTTGGAGAAATGGCAGGTAAGTCAGGGAGTGGGGGTGAGGGGGAAGGGGAGGGAGAGATTTCCTAGTCACAATTAAAAGAATATTGCCTTAGGAAGTTATGCCTGTTGTAGTCACAAGTGTAAATGCCAGCAGCTGTGGGATCTCATCAAGTAGCCATGATGGGCAGTGGGTAGAATTGTATGTAGAAGGCAGGATTGCAGCCAGGCATTTTTAAGCTCATGACAAAAATAATAATCCATTAGTAATCATCCATCCATTCCCCTATTCCCCAACCCCCAATGCCAACTCCTCAGTCTCTTCTTGAAAATGATTCATCTCAGGGGTTCTAGCTTGTAGCAAAGTCCACACTCTCATCTCTTCTCCACATCTCTGTGGAGAGGTCCATGGGAGAAGTCTCCCTCCTTTGCTCATTCTTCACCAATTTGATTTTCACTAGCTCATCTCTCTTGTTTCCACACAGAGACCATGGTGGAATAGAATGGATAGGTTAGAGAAAAGGGGACTTGTGTGGCATTCTGCCTCATCAGCCATCACTCCATTCTGTCAGGGCTCAGACCTAAATCAGGGACAGGATAGGGTAGGTGCCAGTGGAGGAGTCGGCACGGAAGGCCACTGTGAAAATCAGGGCTGAATAGCCCACAGACCCTTGGGATGAGTCTGACCCAAGACAGCAGGAGCTGGAAAAGCCACTAAGCCAGAAGTATACCTTCTAAAAAGTCTTGCAAAGTTCAGGGGGGAAAAAAAGATTTAAATGTTTAAGCATTACATAAGAAAAAAAAAACATATAAAAGGCATCTGAGAGATCCAGAATAGCATATCCTTTTTCTTTGTCCGGCCAAACTAGAATCACAGGCCTCCATGCATTTTATTTAAGGCTGCTCCTGTGGGACTGACCTGTTTTTATGCTTTAGTTGCATAGCTAAGGTGACTTTTTTAGCAAAGGACTTTTGGCAAATTGGCCTGAACATCATTCGTAGTCTTTTTTTGTTTTTTTTGTTTTTTTTTTTTGAGAGTCGGTTTCCCTATCTTGCTTAAGCTGGAAATTCAGCGGCCACTCATGATCTTCATCCAAGTGCCAGTTGGCACAAAAGTGGCTTCATTTTTCTGACCTGGACTGACTTGTTCCTTTGGCAGCCTGGTAGCCCAGAGGCTCACCTTACTGGTGCCAGACTTGGTGTGGATACTTTATAGCCTTTAGCCCTATTGCGACTCAAGTGATCCAGTGATTTCTAGCATCAGGAACTATAGGTGATGCAGTGACTGGAGCACTGGGCCTGGAGTCAGGAAAACATAAGTTCAGATCCTGGTGCTTACTTACTAGCTGTGTGGCCCTGGAAAAATCATGTAACCTCTGTTTGCCTCAGTTTCCTCATCTGTAAAATGGGCATAGTAAGACCTCCCAAGGTTATTGTGAGGCCAAAATGAGATAATATTTATATTTGTCAGGCCACAAAGCACTATGTAAATGCTAACTATTATTAGATACTGCAAGTATGTACCACCATACCCAACAAAAGCCTAGTTTTTAGGTTGATCTAGGCTAAGTTGTCATCTTTCTTAAAGGCTTCAAGTATAGCCAGCCCAGTTGAGTTCAGAGAGAGATTCTTCCTCGAAGAATCATAGATATAGAGCTGGAAGGTCATCTGTTCCAACCTGCTCATTTTGTAGATAAGGAAACTGAGGCCCAGAGATTGTTCATGGTCACATGGGCGGTCTAGGTTCTCTGACTCCAAATCCAACATTCTTTCCACGGTACCCTGGTACTTCCCTTGAAGATCCTTAATAATCATATTAAATGATGTTCACCATACTTTTTTTCTGTGTAAAAATTTCTAGCTAAACTGATTAAACTGACCAAAAATTTGGTGATTTTTTTAAGGGTAAACTCTCAGCTCGACTGTCTAGAGCAGGGTGGGGAACCAGAAGCCTCAAGGCCACATGTGGCCTTCTAGGTCCTTGGGTACAGCCCTTTGACTCCATACTTCATAGAACAAATCCCCTTAATAAAAGGATTTGTTCTGTAAAACTTAGACTCATGGGGCCTCAAGGCCACAAGTTCCCCACCCCTGGCTTTTCTAAGAAAGCAGTTCTTTTTCCAGGTGTTCCACTTATCAGAGGAATTGCTATAATGACTTCAGACATGTGGTTTTAGCCATCGTGGTCTGTCTAGGCATGACCAGTTGTAAGCCAGCATTCTAGCTGTTCTTTACCCACTGAAAGATGACCATTTGTGAAAAAGATATGACCGTTGACTGCAAATAAAAAAAAAAAGCAAGCATTCTCAAAGAAGCTTCTTTTGAAAGTACTTTTCCGACAGCGAGAGTTCAATTGTGAGCTTGTCCTGGTAGCGTTCAGAAAGGGACATTTATGTTTCTTGGCGACTTTGGGCCCAGAAACAGGAGGCAACTGTTGTCAGTGAGCAGACTCTAACTCCAGCGGAGACAAAGCTAAGCTTGTCACCCCTCCAGCTCCCGTTCACATCCTCTCCAGCTCTGGCCGGGCCCTGGCTTTTTTTGGTTTTCAAATTAGAAACTTATGGGGGAGGCTCCCTGGGGAGCTTAAAGTTACTCTAATAATTTGGAGAGACAGCTAGCCGCTGACTGAACTTTTGTGTGTTAGTTAATCCCAGGGCCAAGAAATAATGGACGCAGTGATTACTCAGACCAAGTGAACATTTCTTTTTGTAGCATGGTGGAAAGGGCCCTGGTCTGGAAATGGAGATACCAGGGTTCTGGTCCTGGCTGTATGCAAGACTGTGGGCAAGTTGTTTACTCTGAGTTGTAGTTATTATATTTATTATTGTATTTTTTATTGTATTTATTATTGTATTATTGTTATTATATTATTATTGTATTTATAAAGTGCCTACTCTGTGTCAGACACTGTGCTAAGCTCTGGGGATATGAAGAAAAGCATAAGAAAGTCCCTGCCTTCAAGGAGCTTACAATCTAAAGGGGAGACATCAGGTAAAGAGAAGCTGAAAAGGTAGGGGTGAGTGAGAGAAGGGGGGGAGCTTCTAACTGGCTCCAGAGCCAGTTATGAAATCTTGTGGCCTCAGGGTGGAAAATGGAGGTAAGGGGTTTAGAGTTGATTTCTTCTTACAGAATGTTGAGTTTCTGTTGATTATAAAGTCCAGGAAAGCAACTGCTTGGGAATGAAGAGCTGAATTCGCTGGGCTGCCCTCCTTAAATGGTGGAGGATCTGAGAGGAGCTCTCCAATGCCTCTTCCTTCTTCCATCAGAGGGAGGGAGAGAGGGGCTCCAGGGGCAGGGGGTGCTGAGGAGGTGTTTCTGGAGATCATGAAGCCCAGGAAAGCATCTGAGTAAGACATGTGGTTTACCCGACAATAGTTAGCCTGGAGATAAGAAGATCTGGAGAGAAAGGATAGGGGAAATGGGGAAGGACCATGATCAGTACTTTCAGAAGTTGGGATATCAGACCTCCCAGAGGTCAGAAAAAGGTGGAAGTCATGGGGAGGAAGGTTTTGGCTTAATGGAAGGAAAACCTTCTAACTGGTAGAGCTGTCCCAAAGTAGAATGGTCTGGGTTGGTATTGAATTCCCTAACCCCGAAGGTCTTCAAGGGAAAACTAGGAGACTCTGTGCTAGGGATGGTGTAGAGGGACTTTCCATTGCCATATGACTTGAACGAGACGCCTCTGGCCTTTCATGATTCTAAGTGCCTTTAACTTTTTTGACCCTCAGTTTCCCCATCTGTAAAGTGAGGAAGCTAGAAGATATCAGAGGTTCCTTCCAAATTCTACATCAGCCTGTCTTAAGTTTCTTGCCAATCCTATTACTTAAATTGGGATGATTGCATCTAATCAATATCGCCCCACCCTCAGTTTGCATCTCTGCCATGGGAAGATGATGGTGTTTAAGTTCAAGCATATTACCTTGGGCAAGTTACTTAACCCTGTTTGCCTCAATTTCCTCATCTGTAAAACGAGCTGAAAAAAGAAATGGCAAACCACTCCAGTATCTTTGCCAAGAAAACCCCTAGTGGGGTCATGAAGGGTCAGATACAACTGAACAACAATTACATAATTTCAAAGACAATCACCTTTTCATCCACAGGGACCCCTTCCCCTCGGTTCTTGGGCACACCCCCGAGACAACACTGTCTTTCTCTGTTTGTAAAGGAAGCTTGATAAAACAATGGTACATCTGCTGCTGAGGTCTCTTCCTTATGTAATTTCTCTTGGGGGTGAGATCTCTGAGGTTTAGGTTCTATCTCAGTCAGGGAGGATGAGATTAAAGTCATGGCCTCATGTGTTCTTCCAGGCCTCGACATTTTCTCCCAAATCAATCAAGGGCCAACAGCATCTTTTTTTTTTTTTTTTGGAGAGGGGGGAAGGGGGAGCAGAGTGAGCTCCAGCAAAAGGTTTCCTTCTAACACTCTTCACCTCTTTAAAATAAATGGATTCTTTATACTGTGGACATTTGTGCTTGACTAGGGAGGCAGAAGCAACTATAGTAAATGTGCAGGTTTTTATTCAAGTTATTTAAAACATAATGGACAGTTTAAAAGCTTAAATTCTCAGGGAGAGTGTGTGTTCACTTTTGTTGTTAATGGTAATCCAATATGGATATTTTGTACCCCTCTCAAATACAAATAAGGTCCTGGCAGACCCTAAGATCTGTGGGAGCTAAATTGTCAGTGCACGTGTTAGGGATCAGAATCTAAATATATTTTGGATTTGAGGGATTATTGGGGAGGAAATAGAGCTGCCGTTAGCAGTTAGCTTCTGTGGTGTTTGTTAAAAGGGGCTTTGATGAGAGTGAAAGGTTCTGGATGGTGATCTCTTCTGTTTGTACAGCTGCCTCCTGGGCAGGGACCAGGAATGGAGACTTCCCTTCCCGACCTCTGCTCATGGCCTCACCTGATATGGAGGGGAAACAAGGCAATCTCTCTGACCTAGCCCCTTTGTATTACGCTCATTGTGGAATGCAAGGGCCAGTCATTGATTGAGGGGGGAAGTATCCATTTTAGCTAGGGCTGGTACGAACATCTGTCCAAAGAACTGATAAGAGGCTCGGAGGGTAATAATTTAGTATTTGTCATTGTGCCCCAGCCTAGACATTGTATTATATGATGTGGTTCCAGCCCTCTAAGAATTCATGCCCTCCTACCACCTTCACCATCAGACTCAGAATCTTCTCCATCTAATCATCATCCATAGTTCTCAGCTACTTTAATAGCCACACTGATGTCCCTTCCAATATTCTCATCTCATAGTTTCTCCATGTTGATGCCTATCTTCATTCCAATTGGCTGTCCATCATCATGGCCATATTATCAGTGAATACTCTTCTACCCCTTTCTTCCTTCCCAAACCTTGAATTCTGACCATTTTCTCTCAGACTTTAAGCTCCTAAGACTATTATTTCTATTGAATGTGCTGCCAAGTTCCAGACTTAGATTTCCCAGTCATTTATTATATTTTCTGTGCCACTAGAGTCTCATTGTTTATAGAATTCAAAAGATCCAATTTGGATGTTAGCTGTGAACCATTCTGTGGGCATCTCAGACCCAACATAGCCTGTACTGAACTTGATATATTAGCTTTTTTTCTTGAATTCTCCCGTTTTGTTTGGGGTATCACTTGTATCCCAGTTACCCATGTTGAAATCACCCATTCACAGGATCGTATATTAGAGCTAGAAGGAATTGTAGAGATTATCCAGTCTCACCCCTAATTTTACAGATGAGATTGAGCCAGAGAAGTAAAGTAATGTTATCTTTGACTGCCCTTTCTCCCAATGTCACCACATTCAGTTAGTCACCATTTCCACTGACCTTACTCTACCCTAGTTTGAACCCTTGTTAATTGAGCTCTCTTCTTTCTGCTGCCATTTTTAAATGCATAGTTTTGATCATGGCACCTCACCATTCAAAAGTCATCAGTTACTCCCCATTATCTACTGTTTAAAGTCTAACCCTGGCCTTCAATCTAACTCCAATCTGTCTTTCTGACTCTTATCTAAAATGCTACTTTATTTCCCAACCAGCTAAACCAGACTACTCATCCCCTGAATGTCCTGTGTTTTCCTAACTCCCTCTTTGTTCATACCATTCCCTGTGCCTGGACAAAATATCCTTTCCTTCCCTCCCCTGCCTCCCCTCCTCATCCTTTAAGGCCTAGTTCAGATGACATGTCCTTCATGAAACCTTTACTTCTTCCTCTACTCCCACTAACAAATGATATTTTCCTGGGCTTTTACTTTAATTATTTCTTTATAGACAAATATAAATTTTTTTTTAAAGAGGCTCATTTAGGCCTGGTGTCAGGAAAAAACTTCCTAATAGTTACAACTATCCAGAAATAGAATGGGCTGCTACTGGTGGTAGTGGGTTCCTCTTCAACTGGAGGTCTTTAAACAAAAATGAGATGGCACCTCGTCAGATGTATTATAATGGGATTTTTATTTTTATTCTTTTTGGTCGGGGGAGGTTGGACTGTATCACAGGGTCACAGATTTAGATTTGAAAAGTACCTCATGTCGTATGACTTTCTTACTTTTCAGGCAAGGAAACTGAGGTCCAAGGAAATTAAATGACTTTCCCAAGGTCACATAGGTAGTGTCAGAATCAGAACTTGAACCCAGGACTTCTGACTTCTGGAGCCAATGTGCTTTCCACTGTATGCTTCTGTAGTCCTTTCAAACTCTTAAATTCCATAGTTCCTTTCACTTCTCCTAATACTTGATTATCTCTTATGCCTTACCCTTTGTTACCTATTTCCTCTTCCCTTGTAAGGTCCTAGAGATCAGAGAACATGAACTTAATACATAAATGAATGAAAGTACCCACCACATAGTAAATATCCAATAAATATTCATTTTGATATTCATTAGTAATAAATAGTCATTCTTAAGGACAAATGATTAGCCCCATTTCTCTGCCCTAGACCTGTACCATAAAACCCTGCGCCAGGTGGGTTTCTTCTTTGTGGATCCAATTCAGTTTGGATGGGTTTGGGTTCAGAATGTGTGATACCTGTAGTTTTACATGGCATCACTAATCCTGCTGGGGTCGGTCATCTTAGATAGGGAAATCATCAAGAATCCTAGGTGAGTAACAACTTCATTCAGGACCAACCTAGAAGGAGTTTTGTGTATTGATCATGTATAGATGAATGTAGGCTCCTACTTATCCCAGTAATGTGAAAGGCTTTTCATAATGAGAATGCTGCCTGTTAAGCACTCTCTGAACACTTCTCAAGGTCTTAGCCCACATAGTAATGTCTGTATGTATGTATACATATATACACATATGTGTTGTGTGTGTGTATGTGTGTGTATATATATATATATATACACACATATATATATGTAAACACCTAACACATGCATGCACACGTAATTCCTCTCCAGGGCTCCTCTCATTAGCAGGCCAGGTTCCAAGCCAGTCCTACTAGGCTTGTGGGAGTAACCCTAAGAACTTGGTATCTAGTACTTTTTCTCATGAACCCCTGCTTGTGTGTTTCAACTGAACAATTTGCCATCCAGACTTACTTTATTTGGGGAGTGGGGTGGGGGGTTGGGTTTTTGTTTTTTGTTTTTTTCGAGGCAATTGGGGTTAAGTGACTTGTCGAGGGTCACACAGCTAGTAAGTGTCAAGTGTCTCAGGCTGGATTTGAACTCAGGTCCTCCTGGCTCCAGGGCTCTATCCACTGTGCCACCTAGCTGCCCCCAGACTTAGCTTTTACTAAAGGTATTTGTAATAAGAGCAATTTGTACAAAGACATTTCCCCCTAAAAGCGGGGCATACTTTCCCCTTATACATAAAGTCCTGGGGGAAGGTGGGCTCAAACTTTAAGGACAATGATATCAAGGCCCATGTGTGGCATCCTCATGTGTCACTCGACTCCTGGCTAATGACTTTTCTGCTTTTCTCCCTTCATGGAGTCCTCATGAAGTTCCCCTTAGGAATAGTGCTCCTCTGGGTTCCAAGGATCTCATTCTCTCCTCCTAGAAGGAGGTCACATCCCCTGAAGCAGAGGCCTCCCTTGGGTAGTTGTCTATCAAGAGAGATCAGAAGAGAAGAAGAAAAAACTCTTTCTTTTCCACAAATGATTCCCTCTCAGGGACTGGGCCAGCACTCCTCTAGATATGGAACTGCCTGATTCTGAATTGGCCTGCTGTTTTATGCATACTAGATCCAGGGTTAGGATGTGATTTTTTTTTCAACCAATCACACCATCTCTCCTGATTGGCATCATTTGCCTTTTCATCTAGCAACCCCCAAAATCCCACAATGCTTTCAAATTAATTAAGGGCTTGTCTATACATTGAGATAAAGTTATAGGAAAATACCTTAATATCCAGTTGGCTGGCTCTGCTGATTGATTTCATTTAAGGTGTCTGGTGCCTTCCGTGATCACAAACTGGGATGAGAGTAAAATCCTACCTTACATAGAAAATCATCCTTGTCATCAAAAAACTACAGTAATCGTTTCACCTTTGACGCGCTTGCTTTCTTTTGCAGTGATTTAGTTCAGTGAGTTATAACTTTGGGGCAGCCAAGGTATTTTTTTTTTAGGAAAGAAAAAGGCACCACAGCCTGGGCTGCAGAAGACAGTTGTTGTTAAAGCTTCCTTCTTGAAGAGGACCAGTGACATCAGGAGGGTGATGTCTTGACTTGTAAATGAATTGGATTTAAATGAGGCAGGGCTGTGCAAAGTCCCTGGAAGCCTGGATGCAGAGGTGTGATTACCCCAGGCTGACTTTAGTGGGAAAACTCATACCTGTCTCAGGGAGAGAAAGGATCTTTGGTAGACACTCCCACATGGGAAAAGGCTGCCAGAATCTTCCTGACAGCAGGACAGGGAAGAGAAGTAACAGGAGAGACATAACAGCAACGGCCAGATTAGCCACTCAGAAAGAAAAAGCCTTGTCAGGATTGTCAGGGAGAGCAGACACATGAATGCAGAACCAGCCTGCTGTATCATGCAGTCGTACCCAAGGGGCTGCTCGAACATCTGGCTGCTTCTGCTGTGTTGTTTGCAGAGGCTAAAAGGAACTAGCATGGATGTTAGCTGGAAACCATCCCCCACACCTAGGTACCACCTCCTGTCCCCACTCCCAGCAGCCCAGAGTGAACACAATGAGGCGGGGGTATCGCCCTGGGCCTCCACCCAATGTGGGGATACTTCTATTGATGAAGACCTTGTTTCCACTGATGTATTTGATTACCAGAATCTTAGTTATCAGTGGTTACCAGGTGGTATAGGAGGGAACCGCACCAACATTGCAAATAAAAAGACTGGGGTTCAAATCCTAAATTTCTGTAGGCCTCAGTTTCCTCCTTTGTAAAATGAACGAGGTGGACAAGATTGCTCTATTTCTAAGGGGCCCTTCTAGCTCTAAATCAGTCTTGGGAATACGTTCCAGAAAGTAGATTTCCTTTCCTTCTCTGCTTTTGCCAGGTGGAGGGGAGGCTTTCTAGCACCTTGAAATTTGGGGTTGGGGGAGGGATGTTGAGCTCAATGCTGGTTTCACATTCTAGAGCAGAGATTCTTAACTTTGGGTCTGTAAAGTTGATTTTTATTTAGATACCTGTATTTCCATGTAATTCCTTTCCTTTGGAATCCCACCTATTTTATTTAATGCATTTAATGACATTCTCTTAAGGTTCCATAGACTTCACCAGACTGGCTGCCAAAGGGGGCCATGACGCAGGACAAAGATCAAAAAACTCTGGTGTGGTGGGTTAAAGGTTACCCTGTAGAGAGCCATGGAGAAGCCATGACCAGATTCTTCTCCTCAGAACCTCAGAGCGGGCCTAGAAATGATTCCTGACCCATTGGATGGTATTCGTGGGTCTAGTCCAATCCTGTTACATGTCATTAGGAACTAAAAATTGTCTCTCTTCATCAGTGTTTGGTAACTGAATAACTGAGGCATGGAGTGAGGAAGAGAATTCTAAGTACTCCCATTTAAAGAGCTTTTTAAGGTTTCTGAAGTACTTTATGTATATTTCATGGGCTCTCACGTTTAAAGCTGGAAGAAATTTTAGAGATAATTTAGGCCAACACCCTCATTTTACTGATAAGAGAACCGAACCCCAGAGAGTTTAGTGATTTGCCTGAAATCCCACGACTAGCAAGTGACAGAGGCAGGCTTTGATGTAAATTAATCAAGCATTTTTAAGTGCCTGCTATGCACCAGGCACCATACTAGACCCTGGGGGGGGCAAAGACAAAATAGAGGTGGTCCCTACCTTCAGAGACCTTACATTCTATCAGGGGAATCAATATATACACATATAACTATATACTATATATGTATGTATATTATGAGTATGTATATGTCTATATGCATACATATATACACATAAGTACATATATACGCATGTAAGTATATACATTTGTATGTGTACATATAAGTATATACATTTGTATGTGTACATATAGGTGTGCATATATGTATCTATATACAGGCATATAATTATGTGTGTGTGTGTGTGTGTGTGTGTGTGTGTGGCAGTGCATTATATGAATGAGGATCTGTACCCCCAGCTGCTAATGCCTTCTTCTCAAAGATTCCCTTCCATCTACACACTAAATGGCTTGGATCTACCTTGTTTACATGTGGTTTTCCTCATTAGAATGTGAGCTCCTTGAAGGTTGGGATTGTGTTTTTCCTCCCCCCCCCCCCAAATCCCAGCACTTAACACGGTGTCTGGCACAGAGTAAGCCCTTAATAAATGCCTGTTGACTTGCTTTGACTTGCTATACAAGTGTGAATTTATTATTGTTGTCTTAATCGTCTTGCCAATGCTAATGATATCTTACTTGGTACTATTTCCCCTTGTCATCTCTTGACCTGAGGCTTAGCCCTTTCCAAGTTTAGAATCTGTGAGCTTTTGTTTCCTGGCTTCCTTCCTTTTGGGCACCCACTAAAATAGATCAATTTGTGATTTTAGCTTTCAAAACAACCCGTAAGGTTGAGAAGGAAAAAAACAAAACAAAACAGTAGCTCATCAGTTAAAAGGGGTTTGGAAGGGTCTGCGGAAAGAGCTCCTGACTTTTAAAGGGCCTCAGTGGAATGACAGGCTTTTCTGGGATTCCAGTTGCTCCTCTTAAGTCCCTTTCCATTCTCCAGGCCTCTGGCCCTCCCACCCCCCATCTCCTTCTAACTCATCTTATGGCCCTTTATCTGGAGGTCAGGAGGAGGCTTCAAAGCACAGGCCAAAGGCATTTTATGGCTCCTGGGGCTGGCTGAACAGAATTTGGCCCCTGAAGCTCCCGTGTGACTGACTGGTCACACAAGCTATAGCCAGAATGGGCTTGGTCTCCTTAGCCATGGGGAATCTGACTTTCAGGCTTTTTTCTGCTTCCTGTGTGGCCCTTTAAAGACTTAGATCCTGTGTAGCTTCAGGTCAATCCTGGGATGTGCCTGGGGATTTTCCCAAACTGGCTGGGACTTTGTTACCAAACCCTCCCACCCCACCCAAACTGTAGGGAGGAAATTGTTCTCATTTTAAAGATGTCTGGGTCTTATTGACCAAGGTTTACCCTTGCCCTCCACCCCCCAAGTTCTTTCTCTGTACTGAGAAAGGAAATTGCCCCTTATCCAAACCAATTTGGGGGGGAGTAGATTTTCCTGGAAAGGTTTGAGAGGAAAGAGCCTCAGTTGGTCTCAGCACACCCCACCCCCACCTTTGAATTTTAATTTCTCTCTAGGGAGAAATTTTAATTATTTTTCTGAAGAGGCAAATTAGGCTTGTAGGAAAAAAAGTAACTTCCTAATCATTAGAGTTGTCCAGATATGGAATGGACTGGATGGGGTGGAGTTGGGGGGACTAGTGTGGAAGAAGGGGAGGAGTGGGTCCCCCCTTCCCATCAAAGGCCTTCAAGTAGAGGTGGGATGATTGCATCATGGGGTATGTACCTGGTGTGCCAAGACTACTGAAGATGTATTGTATTGGATTTTGTGGGGGAGTGTAGGTTGGATTTAAATGATCTTTAGGGTCCTTTTCAACTCGAAAATTCAGGGAATGCATTGGCCATCTGGTGATTTATTGCATGTATAGCACTTATTAGGATTGTGTACAGCCACAAAGGGAAAACTGGAAGATACCAGGGCCCGGTCTCCCAAGAATTTTTATTCCTAAAAGTGTTACATGTATGTATCTCATCTGATCCTCACATCGGTTCTGTGAAAACCACTCCCCATTCTACAGATGAGGAAATTTAGGCCAACAGATTAAATGAGTTGTCCAGGACCATACAGCTAGTAAGTGTCTGAGGCAGGATTTGTACTCAGGTTTTCCTGACTCCAAAGGCCACTGTTCTCCTGTGTCTCCTAATTGTCTCCTATAGAAAGGGCAGGGGGGTAATGTAGAGAGACTTGGAGTTTAAAGTTCTAGAGGTTGAATTCCAATACCCTAGGCCTGGAGAAGTCACTGTTCCTCAGTGACCTCATCCATAAAATGGGAATACTACTCCTTTGTAATTGCTGACCTCAAAGTGCTATAGAGTCAAGTCAACAAACATTCATTAAACACCTCCATTGTTGTGCCAGGCATCATACTCAATGTGAATTATTTTGAGAAGAGAGGCAAGAAAGACTATTTTAAAATGAAAATAAAATGGTAAGTAAAACAATGCATCAGTCAGCAATGGTCACAGACTCTTCCAGGCTGGAAGAAATGAGTACTTCAGGGGAAGTCATGGGTTCCATGAACTGGAGGTGTTTAAGCAAAAACTTGATGATCATTTGCTGGCGATGTTGTAGAGAGATTAGACTCAGTGGCCTATGTGACCTCACTTCCAACTCTTGAAAGTCTCCAATTCTGGTACTGTAATGAATGTATAGATACAGTTTTCAGGTATTTACCAATTTATATATAGGTGCACACCACTCAACACCATGGAGACACTCTAATTCAGTTCACAATGATTCCAGGGGGTAGATGGTTAAGGTTCTTCCCACATACACCTAATTGAGCTTGGGGAGCTGTCCTTCAGGGCACCCAGGTGGCTTCTAGGAAAATGGAAACCTTATTGGCATCCACACCCTGGGTGAAAAGGAAAAGAGGTGGATTTCAATGATCTTTACTACCTGTCTACTTCTTAGGTTATAATTTTGCTGCAAATTTCTTGGCTTTGTGTCCTCCGGAATCCATTTCCAAAAAGTCCCAAGGAAGCCAAGATGTTGTCCCAGTTTACTCTTTTAAAACATTTGAGTTAGCTCTCAGTGGGAAAGAAGAGTTTTTTCCAGCTGTTGTCCATCTTTATTTACTTTTCTTCAAGTTCCAGAGTAGTCATTACTGGTCCTGTTATGTCAGGCTTGAATAAACTGTCATCTCAAACATGGTGGCTTTAAGCCTAACATTTAATTAAAAGACAGGAGATGTTAGCAGGGATTTGTATTCGGTTCTCAGAGGAGTAGTCATTTGCGGTATTTGGGAGTTATATTTGGTTTTTACTGGGCTAGTAGTCATTTTTATGTTGCCACCCATGGTCCATCTTGCCTTACCCAGCCCCACCTTTCCTTCTTCTCCCCCACCTCCTCCACATATGAGGCCGACTCTTCTCTAACAAAGAAGCACATCCAGGCAGAAATAACCTTTTTTTGATTCTTCTTGGCAATATGCAGCAGTCAGATAAACAGACATGGTGGCCAGCTGGCCCCCAGGGAGTGTATACAAAAATGCTAAATAAACTCTTATTTTGGGTCCTGTACTTTGGAGCACTCCCAAATGCTTCATTTACTAGGTCAAAGTCCTTATCCCATCCCAAGCACACATCTCTTAAAGAAGGCTAGATAGAGTGTCAAGGAATTCATTAGTAAGAGAATACTGTGGCCTTTTCACTGACCTCTCCTTGTCTTGCTGACCTGCTGTTATCCAGAAAAGAGAAGATTTATGCGGAAGGGACATAGGTGCTGTCTTTCAAGTATTTCAAGTAGTTAAAGATTAGATTTCGAAGACAGATTCAATTTATTCTGCATGGCCATAGAGGACAGACTTAGGATCAAGAGATAGAAATTTTTAGATTTCAGTTCAGTTTAAGGAATAATTTCTTAAGGAAGAATTAGAGTGATACAAAAGCAAATTTGACTGTCTCATGAAGGGAGTATGTGCTCAGTTATTAGAATTCTTAGCCTTCTAGAATGTTATACCTGGAAGGGAAGAAATGTGAGATGCGCAAATTTAGAGACATCTCCACTCCAAATGTTCACACGGACTATTTGTGCCTGACCTGTGGTAGATAGAGCATTCTGAGCTTGTATTGGTTTGATCAGCCACATTCGGACACACTGTACCTTGACCCCAACATAGTGATGTCATTTTGGTCCTCTTCGAGAACAAAGGACAACAGCCAGCTGGAAGAGACATTAGAGATTCTGTTTTTATATTTACAGGTGTTTTCTCATTTTATAAAAGAAGAAACTAAAGCCCACAGGGAGAAATAATTTGTTCAGGGTCCCACACCTAGACAGGTCATGGTACAGTGGAAAAAGCCATGGCGTTGGAACCAGAGGTACCAGGTTCTAATCCCACCTTGTTACTATTCCTGTGACCTTGGGCAAATCATTTAACCTTTCTAGGCCTCAGATTGATCATCTGTAAAATGAAGGAGGCTGGTCTTGATGGTGTCTGAGGTTCCTTCTGGCTCTTAATCTGTGATCCAGTGAAAATTGTTGTTGGTAATGAGCAACAGAGTTGTACCAGGATGAAGGTCTCTTAACTCCTAGCCTTTTAATACCATCAAGTAAACTTTGAAAATGCAAACACCTCTTGGAGAAAGAACCAGATAAGTTTCCAATTTCAAGGATTGACTGGAGAGCCACTTGTTAGGGAGGTGGAGTCTATAGATGCTTCAGGTGGCATTGGACTAGAGGAATTCTGAGCTCCCAGCTCTGAAATTCTGGAATTCTAAATATTGTTCCATCTACCTCTCTCTGCTTGGTCACTTATCCCACTGACCTAGCCAGAACTTTAGCTTTGGCCTTAACTTTTTTATTTGTGTGGATATCTGTCCTCTCACTTCTACTTTAAATATGTGTCTGTTGGACATTGGTAAGCTGGAGTGTTGTGTCCACTGGGGGGTGACACGATGATGAGGGTTACTAGTTATTGTTGTTCAGTTGTTTTCAGTCGTGTCTGACTCTTCGTGACCCCTTTGGGGTTTTCTTGGCTGAGATACGGGAGTGGTTTGCCATTTCCTTCTCCAGCTCATTTTATAAATGAGAAAACTGAGGCAAATAGTGTTAAGTGACTGGCCCAGGGTCACACAGTTAATAAGTGTCTGAGGCCAGATTTGAACAAAGAAAGATGTCTTCCTGACTGCAGGCCCTGCACTCTATCCACTACACCACCTAACTGCCTCTATAGTTCACCGTATAAGAATCAATTGAAAGAATTGAGCATCTTTAGCATGGGGAAGAATACATTTAAGGAAGAAGAGATAGCCTGTCACCTTCCAGTATTCAAAGAGCGGTTATATAGAAAAGTGATTAAATTTATTCACTCGGGGGCAGCTAGATGGCGCAGCAGATAGAGCTCCGGCCCTAGATTCAGGAGGACCTGAGTTCAAATGTGACCTCAGAAACATAACACTTACTAGCTGTGTGACCCTGGGCAAGTCACTTAACCCCATTGCCTAACCAAAAAAAAAAAAAAATTATTCACTCGGCCTCAAAACTGGGAGCAGTGGGTGGAAAAAGCAAAGAAGGAGGATTAGGCTGGACACTAGGAAAGTTTCCTAACAGTGAAACTTGTCTCTCAAAGTAGAATGGGTGGTTTAGGCAGCTCTTTCTCCCTAGAGGCCATCATGTGCTATCAGTTGTAAATGGTATTCTGGGGTCTGAGTTGGTCTCTCCTTTACAATGCTCAGATCCTATGATATTCTTCTTTTAGTTACAAGTCTAACAATTTGCTTGTCTGGTTTTCTAGCTAATGGTGAATTAAAAACCACATATTAAAAGGCAGTGGTTTTGGAAGGCAGCTATAGGTAAACATGCTAACTCCAGCAACATGTAATAGCCCAACCTCAAGAGAAGAGAGGGAAAGTATGAAAGTAAGATACAAACACTCAAAAGGAAAGGATCTTAGGATCATTTAGTGTAGAGGATAAAGACCCTTAGTCCTGAGGCTCACTATTTTATAGTACAATACAATAACTATAATGTTACTAATGACCCTGAGTTATCAAGAAAAGGTTAACACTGTTTTAAAAGTCAAGAAAGGGCATAACACATTTTAGAACTGTATCCATCCAAAATGATTAAGTATATACAAATATTTTAAATTTTGTCTCTTACCAAGCATGCCCGGAAAATTTGCTTAGGGGGAATACTTGATACAGGGGGCATTACTGTATATGGATTATTTTCTACCTGAATGAGAGTTTGAACATTTCTTGAAGAGATTTTAAAACTCAGTAATAAGAAAAAAAATTTTTTTTAAATAAAATAAAATAAAAACTCAGCTGGAAGAGCCTCTTAGCCCTGGTAGCAGCAGCAGCTTGTCAACCCGGGAGGCTGGCCAGTTGTCTTTGCTTGTTGTGTGAATCATTCTGACATCTCCCTTGAGAATAGGGTAAAGGAAGAGATCTTTGTGTACAATTTTTCTTCCATGTTCACTTTTTTTCCCTAAATAAATACTCTTACAAATTCTCCCACAGATGAGCAAGTCATGTGAACCCCTTTTCTTTGCCTTTCTTTTCCCACCAGAGATCTGACTGTTCTGGAGGGTATGGCAAGACTTTCCTTTCTAACCTGGTCTGGAATGAAGGCTTGGTGGGGTCTGTACTCCTGTACCCACAGAGTACTTATTGACAGTAGACTTGGAGTCAAGAAGACCTGGGTTTGAACCCTGCCTCATATATTTACTAGCTTTGTAACTCAGCCTCAGTTTCCTTGTCTGTAAAATGGAGATAATAAAAAGACCAACCTCATAAAGTTGTTGAGAGATCAAATGAGGTTACTCATATTTGTGTATGTGTGTGTATACACACATATACATATAGATTCATTTTTTTTTTGCAAATCTTAGAGTGTTATATAAATGGTAGCTACTATAGTGAATACTTGGCAACTGAGATCTATAATGAAGGATAGTGTGTGTGTGTGTGTGTGTGTGTGTGTGTGTGTAAACATACTGATATTTGTGTGTGTACATATTGGAAAAGGTTAGGTGTTTGCTGTATGTTGCTATGGAACAGAAATAACTTCCCTGGGTACTTTTCCTATGCTCCAAATTGTGATTCCCCTGATTGATGTGGGTGGAAAAATTAAGAAAGGTGCCTGGGAGGTGTCGATTCAATGCTGTCTCCTGTGCTCCTCAGGATGAAGGACATCCAGTTTGTCTGACTTCTGCAGTTTTCTCATCCATAGTCCATTTGCTTTGAAAAACAAATCCTAACATGAAGAACCTAAGAGTGACATTCCAAACCTTTGCTTTTGCTTGGAATTTTCATTCCTCTAATGGGAAATAAAATGTTTTTAGTAGGAAGGAAAGTTCTATCAGTGATAGAGTGGAAGGGCAGGGTCCAATGTGACTTCTGGGTGCTTGTCCTCATCTGTGAAGATGAGGATTCCCTGACCATTTTTGCAAGGAGCAGTTGTCCCATTTCATTTCTGTGAAGCTCTTATAGCTCAGTGGAAAGAGTGTTGCATTTGAAGTTCAAAGACCTGATTTTGGACTTTAGTTTCCTTCTGTGTAAAATTAGTTGGCGGAGGTGAGGAGTGGGGGCTGGAAGGAGGCAGCTAGGTGACAAAGTCGATAGAGTGCTAGGTCTGGAGTCAGGAAGACTCATCTTCCTGAGTTCAGATCTGACTTCAGACACTTACTAGCTGTGTGACCCTGGGCAATTCTCTTAATCTTGTTTGCCTCAGTTTCCTCAACTGTAAAATAAGCTGGAGAAGGAAATGGCAAAGCACTTCAGCATCTTTGCCAAGAAAACCTCAAATAAGGTCACAAAGAGTTGGACAAGACTCAAACAACTGAACACAACCAAATTAGCTGGATTGGATGAGCTCTGAGATCTCATCACAGAACTGGGCACTGGGAAAGTATTCATAGTCAAGTCCCTTATCTTCTGTGTGAGCATAGACCCCTCAAAGGAAGGAACTATCTTACCCATATTTGTATCCATGGCACATCACGAACATTAAATAAATGTTGATGAAATTAAATTGAATGAAAGTGGAAGAGGGCACTGTTGTCTATGTTCCCCTGGGTGGCAGGAGATGATGGTGGTCATCAGTTTTGAGATCTACTAGTAGATGGGGATCTTCTGGTTGAGTACTCTTGATTATGACCATTTAATGACACTTTCAAATTGTAAATTCCATGCTGTCAATCAGACCTTTCCATAACAATAACAACAATAGTATTTATAGAACACTTTAAGATTTGCAAAGTGCTTTACAATGTTATCTTCACAATGTCCCTGAGAGGTAGGTATTATTATTTTCCCAATTTTGCAGATGAGGAAACTAAGACAGACAGGGGTTAAATGACTTGCCCAAGGCCACACAGCTAGAAAGGCTCTGAGGCCGGATTTAAACTCAGGTTGGTCTGACTCTAGATCAGCAGTCTACCCAATGAACCACCAGTGAACCCTGGCTACTCTTACTTAAGTTCCATCTTCTGAATATTTATTGAGAACCCTGCATGTTCAGATTACTAAAAAGTACTCATCTGTGCCTACAAAAAGATTATCTTATTTCAGGTATAGAGATTAGGAAAATCAGCGTGGCATATTACTAAGCTCAGGCTCTGTCCTATTCCCAATGACTTATGGATCCTACTTTGTCCCGCCCACCCCTATCCCCAGCCATTGTTGGGGAGATGGGACCAAAATCAGGAAGAAGAGAGAGTTGGTCAGTTGGGAGATACTGGTTGACCCTGTTTCGGCGCAGAATCAAGGTGGTGACAAGGAGTAATGAACCTTGGGGTGTAGTGATGGCATATTAGCTGAGCTCCCTTGCATTTTATCACTGAAAACAACTTAGAAAGCAGGAGATTTTTTTTTTTCCTTATGGCCAGTTTGTCTTCAAAGTAAACCTCAAAATTTCTGGTCATTTGCCAAAGATTTGAATTAACTTTATTCTCTCTTCCCAGCATACAGCGAGCAGCATTGGTAGTTCTGGAAAATTACTACAAAGATTTCACCATCTATAACCCAACCCTCTTAACAGCCTCCAAATCCCGAGCAGCTAAGCACATGGCTGGCCTAAAAGTCTACAATGTAGATGGTATGTTTTTGGAAGTGGTTTCTGAGGTTGGATTGGAGGGTTGGGGAGTGGAGGGAATGGGGGGGAAGAAACTGTTGAGCTTAAAATTTAGAGTCAATTTGGTTCCACCATCCCTTGGTGTCTGTCTTCTATGGCATTCTTATTTCAGATGAGTTTAAATGTAGGCAAACATTTTTTTTGAAAAAGTGTCGGTTAACATTTTACATGTATTGCACAAAGAATCTCTCTGAGAGTTTAACACATTTTAAAAATTAAAATTTAACTTATTTTAAAAATTAAAAAAAGGATGACAGTGTTTTATGTTTCCTACCTTCTTCTGGGAATATCTTATAATGAAAGCCTTTCTTAGGAAGGGCACACTTTAGAAAGTTTGGAGAAATACTTAGATTCAAATAGCCATCCAAGTCAGTGAATACAACTGATCTCACTAGTTCATGCTTTTTTTCCTCATCATATTTGGGGCAGTCCTGGCCTTTGTCAGTTCTTTCTGGGAGATGAAGTTGTAGGAGTTGCTGGAAGGCTAGAAGATAGACTTTGGATAGAGCCTCCCTGTCTGCATGCTGTCAACAAGATAAAGGATATATGGACAGTGTTAGATTCAAGTGCATTCTTTGTTTTTAAAAAATGCTCATTTGATTTCTTAGCCTGCTGATAAGTTAAGCTAGAGGGTGAATTTTGAAAGCGTGCCTTTTAGAGTCTAAAGATGAAATAAACTTATATTATAAAAACGGGCTTGTCTCCTATTAGGTGATATATAAGAAGAGTTAGATACGTTTTGGTACAGAGATAAGGAGGGTGTCAAATGTTTAACTCGTACATGGGCTCCATATCTCTTGGCTTAATAGGTGTCATTTTTGCATGTCTTTGAGGTGTTGGTATATTTCCTAAAAGTTGTGGCTGCCATGACACATTCCAGCATAACTTTTATTTTCCTGTGTGTGGTTGGTGTCTCCATGTCTCTTGACATTCTTTTTTCTCTGTCTGTCCTTGTTCTCCCCCTCCCTCTCATGCTCTCTCATTGTTTTGTTGCTGAAATGTGATGTTCCAGCTGCCCTTATGGCCAAACTGAAACTTTATATAACGGATGGTAAGTAACATCCTTAGCACACTCTTTTTTTTTTTTTTGCGAACATTTTAATTGTCTAGGATTCTTCATCCCATTCTTTTTCGCTTTTCACTGATCCAGTTGGGGTTTTATTAAGAATTTCTTTCCTGTCCTAAACTGGGCATATTAGATAAAGATTTAGGGGATGCTCCACTCCGTGGGGTATTAAGTTGGGATTATTTCCTTGGGATTTATGTAGAACTGTACCAGTAAGTTTCTTATAGGGTGGAGGGTATTGACAGAATTTGAAGCTTCTCTTCTTCCCTGTGTTTAGGAGATCTATGATATTAAAGCTGTTGCTTTTCTACCACTTTTTTCTTGAAGGCCCAGGGAACAATGCTGCAGGCCAGTCTCGGGCTATGATAGCAGCTGCTGCTCGACGCAGAGATTCTAGCCACAATGAATTGTATTATGAAGAAGCAGAACATGAACGTCGAGTAAAGAAACGAAGAGCCAGGTATGCGACTCTCCCCCACCTTCCTCTTCTTCAATGAAATAATTCAATTCCATTTAATAAACGTTTACTAAGTGATGATATATGTCAAGGGCTTTGAAAACCTTAAGGTACCTATGCAGGTGACACTTGTTACTGTTATTATTATCATCAATTCTTATCCCTGCTTACACTATCCTTTTGTTTCCTGAAATAAACTGGTTCCCAAGGCTGAATGAAATGATATTTTATGAGTATGGTGTCTTCTGGGTTTTGAAGAATCTGGTCATAGGATCATAGATTTGGAGCTAGAAGAGACCACAGAAATTGTCTTGGCCAATCTCCCCATTTTAAAGATATGTAACTGAGGTTTAGTGAGATGATGTGGCTTCCCTAAGGTCACACAAGTAGTAAACATCACAGCCTAGATTTGAATCCAGGTCCGCTGTCTCATTCTAGATGTATCAAGTCTTTCCACTGGAGTCCTTCATCATGAGTTTTTCAAGGACCTTATGACATCACACTTATTGTAATGGCTTATACCTCACATGCTAGGCACCGTGGAAAGACATTGATAAATTGCAGAGAATTCAAAGGGGGGTGATTAGCATGATGAAGATGCCTCCAGTTCATGCCAAATGTGGATTGGTTGATGGGAACTGGGGAGATTTAGCTTGGAAAAGCAAAGACTTGGGGAAGAGGGTATAGAACAATAGCTTTTTTTTTCAAGCTTTTGAAGAGTTGTGTGAAAAGGGGGATTAGATTTGTTCTGCTTAGCCCTATTGGAAAGAATTAGAAGTAGTAGGAGGAAGTTCCAAAGCAGAAGATTGAAGTTTGGTGTAGGTGTTACAAAGGAAATGCTTCCTAACAATTAGCTATACAGGATTGGAATGGGCTTCTTGGAAGATATGGATGATCATTCATAGGATATGTTGGTAGAAGGAATTCTCATCCAGGGAGGGATTGGACTAGATGGCTTTTGAGGTCCCTTCCATCTCTGAGATTCTAGCATCTTATGTTTGACCTCTGCCATTCATTAGGTGGATTAGAACAAGGGAGGACACAGCTCTGAATCTCTTCTTTTGATGCCTCTACTTCCGTCGTTCTACCATTTCTGAGTGGTGTTATATGGCCTCCCTTCCAGGACACGTCACATTTCAGGAGTCTTATGAGCTCATGGGCTTTTGATGTTGGCAGTAACACAACTTAGAGCATTGTATCCTGTAACTTGCACACAGAGACTCTTTCTTGAAAGAGGCTGTGTATTTATCGAGTAAATATGATTTACAGTAAATTTGTTTATCAAGTAAACAAAATGTAAACAGATGATTTTGGGGAAATTTCAGCCCGTGGACAAATATACAGTAAATTGGTAAACAAAATAAATCTTACATAAAATTTACAATAAATTTATTTAACCGATGACTTTGGGGAAATTTCAGCCTGTGGACAAATATACAGTAAATTGGTAAACAAAATAAATCTTGAACAAAATTTACAATACATTTATTTATCAAGTAAATAAACTATACACTGAAGACTTTGAGAAATTTTTAGCCCAGGGATAAATAGACAGTAAATTTGTAGTCAAAATAAAAATGAATTTAAAATAAAATTTATGGTAAATTTGTTTATCAAGAAAATAAATTCTACACTGATGAATTTGGGAAATTTTTAGCCCAGGGACAAATACACAGTAAATTTGTAGTCAAAATAAATTTTAAACAAAATTTACAGTAGATTTGTTTATCAAGTAAATAAACTATGCATTGATGACTAGGAAAATTTTAGCTCATGGACAAATCTACAGTATGTTTGTCATCAAAACAAATTTGAAACCAAATTTATAGTAAGTTTGTTTATCAAGTATAAAAATGTATCCTGATGACTTTAGGAAAATTTTAGCCTGTGGACAAATATGCAAAACTATTAGATAACTATCATAAGTGGGGGGTGGAGAAGAATTAACTCTAGTGAATTTTAAATACTCACCCAATGCAAGCACATGTCAAAAGTGACATATATACCTAAATACATATACACATACATATGGAAGAAAGTGGAGGAAATGATCAGATTGGAATGGAGCTAATGGAGGCTGTAACTTTTAGGAAAAGTACCTTGGAGAAGATAGGATAGAGTAAAAATATCTTTCAGGTTTTTAATGGGTAGTTCTTGGAGGAAAATGTTGATATTTTTGGTACTTCTGGAAAAGAAAAGTAAAAGGGAACATATAGTAGCCTGAGGGGTGGGGTAAGGGGTGTCAGGGAGAATACTCAGACACCTAAAATGAACAGGAAGAGGAAGGAAGACAAAAGAGCAAAAAGAAAAGGGGGGAAAAAGAGGCATGAGGGACCAACCCCTGCTTTCCCTCCCGCTTTTGTAGCTTCCCTGTAGGACTCCAGTTCAATTTCAGCTTGCATGTCCTGTCTGAGGGTCCTCACCTTCACTCTCAGACCATTCACAGCATTCACAGCCAGCATGACACACAAGCCCTTGGCTGGTGGTGATACCTCCAGGGAGTGGGAACCTCCAATCTCTCAGTCACCTCATCTCGGGAGTGGACGGGTCTCTACTTCCTCTGGCCCACTTTGATTGCATTTCTGAAGTGGCTCATTACTTCTACGGATTCCTGTTATTTGATGTGACAACTTTTCCCTGAGGGGGTTGGGAGGGTGAAAGTAAGAAGAGAAGGGACGTTGTCTCCTCTGCCTCGTTTCTTCCCTTAACTCTATTGTGCAGCCTGAAAAGCACCGGGATTCGAGTCACACCTTTGGACTTTTACTACCTGTGGATCCTTGGCTAAGTAACTTCACTCCCTGGGCATCTGTTTCCTCATCTGTAAAATGAAGTGGCTTTACTGGCTGACCTGTGAGGTCCCCTCTCTGTAGGAACTGAGGACTTTTTTTTTTCCTCGTGTGTGTGTGTGTGTGTGTGTGTGTGTGTGTGTTTTAACATCATCTATGTTTTATTGTATTTTTTATTTATTTTGTTTGTTAAATATTTCCCAATTACATTTTAATATTGTTGGGGTGCACTGTCATCTCTGGTTTAGAAGATCCTGTTAAACACAATCATCTCTAATCTTGTGGCTCAGATTCATTTCTGACAAATCATTGTTGTTCTCTGTTCCCTAGACCCTGGGAAACTGGCCAGCACAGCCTTAAATGCAAGGTTTAAGGAATTTGTGTGTGTGGTTTTTTTTAATGTTTCCCAGCCCTTCATTGGCAAGGTATCTACCATTCCGTCTCCCACCTGGAATAATTTCCCTCCTCACCTGTGCCTCATTTTCCCAGACAAAGGGTCTGCCTCCCTCCCTCAGGGGGCCTTTCCTGATGCTGTTAGTATTCCCTCTTGCTCACATTACCCCCCCCCCCCAGATTTTGTATTGAAATCAAACTGTATTTATATTTTGTATTATTACCTGTGTTTATGTTCCCTTGCCCCCCCCCCAAGTAGAATGCAGCCTCCCTGAGGTCATCCTTTGTACCTGGCTCAGTCCTTGGCACAAAATAGGTGCTTAATATATGCTGATTGAACTGAGTTGAACTAAGTCACAAATGTGTGGAAGTATCTCAAAGGGAGAGTATGTCTGCAGGGTGGTTATTAAAAACTCATTCATGACTGAGAGGGTCAGAGGGCATCCTGGGAGGAGGGGGTCATTGGACTTTCTGTTCGTTTGTTTTGTTTTTTGTTTTTGGTAAGGCAATCAGGGTTAAATGACTTACCTGGGGTCACACAGCTAGTAGTGTCAGGTGTCTGAGGCCAGATTTGAACTCAGGTCCTCCTGACTCCAGGGCCAGTCCTCTATCCACTGCACCACCTAGCTGCCCTGGGTCATGGGCCTTTAACAGCTAGGTGGCTTGTCCAAGAGGTTGAGGTAAGAGAAGGGCAGTCCAGGCATAGAAAGTAGTGTGTGCAAAGACACCCTGAGTTGGGAAGCCTTACACGTGTTCTGGGGGCTATCAAGTAGTTGATTTGGCCTGGAGCGTAGAGGAGATAATAATAGTAAATAAAGCTAAAAAGGGGCTTGTGCCTGCTTGGGGAGAGCTTCAACTCTCAAGTTGATTCATTGGAATTGGCTCCACGGTCCCTTCTTCAGCCCCTCACCTTTCTCCTGAGTATTTTTCTGAGGCCAGTTAATGATGGCTCATTCTCATGCTAAGTCATGCAATTTAGTAGCCAGCATTCAGTGTCTCAGTTTTCTTATCTGATAGCTGACGGAGCTGAACTAGATGACCCAGAAGGTCCCTTTCCACTCTGAATCCTAAGCCATGCCCCTATTATAGCAACCATCTCAACAGTCTTTTTCTTAACGATTTCTTAGACTCTTTTCTCTAAGTAATTAATAATGATAACAGTGAATAATAATAGCTAGCATTTATATAGTGCTTTAAGATTTTGTTTTTGTTTTAGCTTTTTGGTGAGTCACTTAACAGTGACTTGCCCAGGGTCACACAGCTAGTAAGTGTCAAGTGTCTGAGGCCAGATTTGAACTCAGGTCCTCCCGACTCCAAGGTCAGAGCTCTATCCACTGTGCCATCTAGCTGCCCCTGCTTTAAGGTTTGTAAAGCGCTTTACAGATATTATCTCATTTGATCCTCATGACAACCCTGCCAGGTGGAAGTTACAATTATCTGCATTTTACAGATGAGGAAACCAAGGCAGGCAGATGTTAAGTGATTTACTCGAGGCTACACAGCTAGTAAGCATTGAAGGCAGGATTTGAACTCAAGTCTTCCTAACTCCAGATCCACTGCTTTATTCACTATGCCACTTAGCTGTTTGCCAAAGAGACTGCCAGTAATAATAATAGCTAACATCTACATAGAACTTACCATGTTTTAGACCCTGTGCTAAGTGTTTTACAATACCCTGGGAAGTAGGTGCTATTATTATCCCCATTTCACAGATGAGGAAACTGAGGCAGACAGAGTGACTTGCCCAAGGTCACACAGCTAGTGTCTTGAGACCAGATTTGTTCCTGATTCCAGACTCAGTAGTTTATTCACTGTCTTCTTGCTATTTGCCAAAGAGACCACCAGGTGATAAAGATGATAAATCACAGAAGCTAACACTTGTGTCTGTTGGGGGAGGTGGAGATAAGGAATGAGGGAGGGAGGAGTGGGGACTGAAAATAGCCTCAGTTCTCCTGCAAGATTAGAGATGGCCTTGTTTAAGTTATGCATTGACTCCTGTGCTCCTGCAGGCTGGTGGTCGCGGTGGAGGAGGCCTTCGTTCATATCCGCCGTCTCCAGGCGGAAGAGCAGCAGAAGATCCCCGGAGAAGTGATGGACCCCAGAGAGGCAGCCCAAGCCATCTTCCCGTCCATGGCCCGGGCCCTGCAGAAGTACCTGCGAACCACCCGGCAGCAGCACTATCACAGCATGGAGAGCATCCTGCAGCACCTGGCCTTCTGCATTACCAACAACATGACCCCCAAGGTACGGAGTCGTCCTGCCCCTTGGCTGCTTACCCAGCTGGGATGGCTTCCTTTTTGTTTCTAACCTTCGGTTTTCCCCATCAGTAAAATTTGATCCCCTTTAGCCAGTATTTATTAAGTGCCTGCTTTGGTGCTGGGCACCATGCTTGGTGAAAAGACCAAAAAGGAAGAGTCAGTCCTTGCCCTCAGAGAGCTTACACTCTACTCAGAAGAGAATATAGATAATAATGATACAGCACATTGCTGTCACGTTTCTGAGGTAGGGATCATTAAAGCATCAAGCAAAGCTCTAAAACAACCAAGTCAGTCAAAAACAAAAGTTGTTGCTGGGTGTGATCATATGCACACTTGTGAACTCTGTCACTGAGGCATGCTGAGGCTGGGCTCCCTTGAGCTTGGGAGTGCTGAGATGTAGTAAAGCTAAAACTGACTGAGTGTCTGTAATAAGTCTGGCACTAATATGGTGAGCAGGGCAGCTAGTTGGCACAGTAGAAAGAGTGCTAGGTGTAGAGCCAGGGAGATTCATCTTCCTGAGTTCAGCTCTAGCTAGCTTTGTGGGCAAGTCACTTAACCGTGTTTGCCTCAGTTTCCTCATTTGTAAAATGAGCTGGAGAAGGAAATGGCAAACTTGTCCGGTATCTTTGCCAAGAAAATCCCAAATGGGGTCACTAAGAGACACAATTGAAAAACAACTGAACAACAAAAATATGCCAAAGCCGCTAGGGGAGGGAAGTTGTGTACCAGGCTGCTTAAGGAGGAACGGACCAACACAGCCAGTTAGCAGAGGGATTAGTCTGTGAGTGGTTGCTGTGCTTTCAGTCTCGGCAAAAAAAAAAAAGAAAGGAAGGAGAGAGGGAAGAAAGAAGGGAAAGGAAAAGAGAAATACCACTTACTAAAGCAACAACAAATAGACCTTTTAAGTCTGGTTTCAAGTGTGCTAAGATATTGCAGCCTATAGTCACTTTGGTGTCCATCTACCCATCCATCCTCTATACTGCAACTTTTGTTACCTTGGTGTGGCTATGCAGCCCTGTGATGTTGGTGAGGAGGGCATGCTGGGTAAGAGTGTATCTCAGTATGGACATGTTTTTGTCAGTGGGGATCATGGGATCTCAAAATCAGACATCTGGAACTATAAAGGATCTCAGAGGCCATCTAGTTGACCCCTTAATTTTATAAGCAAGGAAAGTGAGGTCCTTGGAGGGTGTGACTTTTTTTTTGGTGAGGCAATCTGGGTTAAATGACTTGCCCAGGGTCACACAACTAGTAAGTGTCAAATGTCTGAGGCCAGATTTGAACTCAGGTCCTCCTGACTCCAGGGCTGGTGCTCTGTGCTACCTACCTGCCCCCTGCCATTCCTTTTCAATCCTTTCCTACCCTCTCCCCACCCCTACCAACTGTCCTCTGCATTGGTGAATCTCCCCAACCCTCCACTGGGTCCCCCAAAATGACATAGAAAAACAGACAGCCCAAACACTGTTTTTGCTAGCTGTTTTTGTTATTGTTCAGTTGTTTCTGACTCTTCATGACCCCATTTGGGGTCTTCTTGGCAAACATACCAGCATGATCGGGTTTGCTAGTTCTTTCTTCAGCTCATGCTGTGCCATGGTGTCATGGCATTCGTGGTCATCCACCTCTCTACAGAGGTGGTTTAAAATGATTCCACCCTCCCCCCTTAACTCCTCCCTACCTCCATCCCCCAATGATCTCAGCAGTTGCATAAATACATCATCTCTCAGAGCCTCTTCTCCTTGACTTTGAACTGTCCTAGGGCATCTTTTTAGTTCAGAAATGTCATGTCATCAGGATAAAGAGCTAGTGAAGAAGCCCCCTCTTCTGAGAGAGATCTGGAACCTTTCTGTAGCTTACAGTTTGACCTGTACCACTGAGGAATTAATTAACTTGCCCAGGGTCATTCGTCTGTTACATGGTGTAGTTTGGACTTGAACCCAGGTCTCCTTGACTTTGAAGATGGCCCCTCTATTCACTACACTACAATGTGTTGAGGATACAAAGATGGAATGACCTGTGCACAAGCTGTAGGACTAGTGATTTGAATACAACTGTGGATAATCCGAGAGTCCTACCAAGAGATCTGGGGACAAAGAAAACAAAAATAAGCCCAAAGAAAATGACACAAAATGTTTTGGTGGCCCTGATGTACTTTAGTTCTGCTTTCTAGTGTCCCATCTCAGTCAGAAATAGAGTGAGATGACAATACAGCAGGAAGGAGGATAATGATAACCCTTTAGGAGCACACCTAACTAGAGACAGATCAGCGAACGTGAGACTCTTTCATTTCTAATTAATCCTAAAATCATTTGTGTTATGGCGTTAATAGGAAGTGCTAGGTTAGAGCCTTTTTTTGTGTGCAAATATTGTCTGTTTTTATGAGAAAAGAGGTATCCACATATCTATGGGGTAAGACAGTGATTTCCAACCTTGCTTAGCTAGTATTTATACCCTGTCATTTCTATAGTGCTTTAAGGCTTAAAAAGTGTTTTATATATATTAACTCATTTAATCCTCACAACTCTGTGAGGTATGTAGTGTTATTATCCTCATTTTCCAGATGAGGAAACTGAGGCAGAGAGAGGTTAAGTGACTTGCCTAGGATCACACATCCAGCAGGAGTCAAACTCAGATTTTCCTGACTCCAGACCCATTGTTCTATCTACTATGCCACCTTGCTGCTATCTTAGTATGTGTTGCTTCGGTGAGCTTAGTGGGTCAATCAATCAATCACTCAGTAAACCTTTATTAAACACGTGTTATGTACCAGGCGCTGTGCACTGTGCATTCTGGGGATACAAAAAGACTCAAAAGATAGTCCCTGCCCTCAAGGGGCTTACAATCTAAAGGGGGAAGCAATTGTTCCATAAGAAATGATGAGCAGGTGGATTTCAGAAAAAACCTGGAAAGATTTGCATAAACTGATGCTGAGTGAAGTGAGCAGAACCAGGAGAACATTGTACCCAGTAACAGCAACGTTGTGTGATGACCAGCTTTGATAGACTTAGCTCTTCTGAGCAATACAAGAATCTAAGACAATTCCAAAAGACTCATGGTAGAAAATGCTATCTGCATCTAGAGAAAGAACCATGGAGTCTGAATGCAGATCAAAACATACTATTTTCTCTTTTTCTTTCTCATGGTTTTTCCTTTTTGTTGTGATTCTTCTTTTACAACATAACTAATGTAGAAAAATGATTTGTATATAATGTAGAAATTTGATACGATTGTATATGTAGAGCCTATATCAGATTGCATGCTGTCTTGGGGAGGGGAGGAAGGGGGAAGGAATTTGGAATTCAAAATCTTATAGAAGTGAATGTTGAAAACTAAAAATAAATAAATTTGCAAAATAAAGGGGGAAACAATATGCAAACAAATACACATGTATGTGTGTGTGTGTGTGTGTGTGTGTGTGTGTGTGTGTATGAAAGAACGTATATGCAGGATAAGTATTTATACAGATTCATGATTTCCTTGGTATGGGCACACTTTTCATTGGTATAAATTCCAAGCCTTCTGTGATAGTTTGTCCTATGTGATGTCTCCTTTGCTATTACAGGTTTTCTTTTTCTCCGGCATCTCTCTATCCATCAAACCAGCCACCCACAGTACCATCTTCTATCACATAAACCTAAATATGTATTTGCCCAAACATGTAAACATGTACTCACATACCACCTATCATTCTCTTTCCACCATGGTATTTCATCACCTAAGCCCTACTTAAAAAAAAAAAAATTAAAGAGTGGGGTGAGGAAATTTGCAGTTGTTGGCTCTGGGGCAGCCCCTCCCCCTCCCAGTATGTTCCAGTGAACTGGTAGGGAAACAACTAGATAAGAATGTGTTCTAATTGAAATGTTTTATTTGATTGGGGGAAAAAAACGATGTCTCCGGGTATAAAAATTGCAGCTGAACTAAAAAAGACAAAACCAGACAACAGTGTGAAGATGAGATTTTCTCTTTTCCTGATGGGCATTTTCCTCTGTTTTCTTCAGGCATTCCTAGAACGTTACCTCAATGCTGGCCCAACCCTGCAGTATGACAAGGATCGATGGTTCTCTAAGCAGTGGACACTCGTTAGTGAAGAAGCTGTCACAAATGGACTGAGGGATGGAGTTGTTTTTGTACTTAAGTGCTTGGACTTCAGCCTTGTAATTAATGTGAAGAAAATCCCTTTCATCCTGCTTTCGGAAGAGTTCATAGACCCCAAATCGCACAAATTTGTCCTTCGCTTACAATCTGAGACATCAGTTTAAAGGTTTTATATTTGTTGCTTTTAAATATATATATATATCTATATATATTATATTGTGGGATTTTTCTCTGGTTTTGGTTTCTCTGATGCTGACTGAAACTGGCAAGTGACAGACCAGTATTTTTTGACCATCTGCACTTTATTTGGAAGAAAGTAGGGGACACCTGTCCTGAAGAGAGACAACAGGAGGCATGGCTCCAGTAGTTGACCCTCCTACAGAAGCCTTCTCACTTTTTTGCCAGAGTCTTATAGATAGCTGTAAACCAAATTGGAGTTGGCGTGTTCATGGGAACCTTGCCTTATAGCAGCTGGTCCTCTGTCTCAGTGTCATTCAATCCCACCTCCCCCTGTCCTCCGCCATGTCCTTCCCACACTCTGTCCCACTGGGTCCACTTCGTGTGCCCACAGGTTCCTAGAGAAGCGCCTCTCTTCGCAGTAACGCTCCTGGTGTATACCCAACAGTGCAGGGCCTAGAGCTCACACTTGGAACAAGGTGACCCTGACTGGCCCAGGAAAGACGAGAAGTTGGTCTGCCCAATCTGTATTGTATGTAAAGGTCCAATACTGCTTCAGCATTGTGGGCCACAGGCCATTACAGAAAATGCCTTTCTTTTTTCATCTTCGCTGCCTTCAGATCCTTCAAAGAAATCACAGTGAATAAGTGCACTATCAGTTTGTGGTTCTTGCATTGTGTGAAACCCCCTCCCTGCCTTCCCTTACCCCTACTCCTCACTCCCCAAAGGTAACTATTTTGCTCTGTTTGTCTTACTCAACCCTGCTTCCATCTGGCTTGGGAGCCCCCCTTGGTCTATAGCTGTTGTTGCTGGTTCTTCTCCTTAGAGCTGGGAGGACTAAGTAGGGTGAAGCCCTGGCCTGTGAGTATGGGCCTCCATGACCCCTCTTCACCTGCCCTCATTGTAGATTTGCTTACACTCCTAATAGCTATTTAGAAGATGCTCGCATAAATCTCTCTACCATTAGTCCTGCATCCCTACTTCGTCTAAGAAAGGCCACCAATGGGAGAATTCCATTCAAATTCAACAAGCACCTACTGTGTGCCACAGACATAGACTGTGGTTTTGATATGGACAGGTATGGCTGGGAGTCATCTAGCTTTGGGGTGGAGGAGGAAGGAGATGGAGAGAGAGAGAGAGAGAGAGAGAGAGAGAGATTGAGAGATTGAGAAAGCAAAGAGAGCCTTCCTTCAAGGCTGCCCTGCTAAGAAAGATCAAACCATATCCACTGTAATGGCAACTAACTACATCAATTCCTGTTTATTTTCTGACCATCTTCACTGTGTGGCTTTTTGCCTCCTAATTACTACAAGGGAGAAGGGGAGCTATTTTGGCACCTCTTATGGTCTTTAAACTATTCCTGTGGTAGGATGGGGTGGGAGCTGACTATCACAGAAGGGTCAGGTGAATCAGAATTAGTTGCTTATATGTAATTTATTGTCAAGGGACTCCTTTCCCAGCTGTGTGTCTGAAGGAGCTGTCTTTAGCTGATCACCAGCCATGGTGCTGAAAGAAGCGAGACCTTGTCAAGACATTCCTGGCGACGCAAAGCTGTTCAACACTGTGTCTCTCAGGCGGGGCCATCTTGGAGCAGAAGCAACTTTTGCCTCCAGCTCCTGTGTTTCCGTCACAGATTTTTACAATTTTAAAGCATTCAGTATTGCTTTGCAGCCAGGTTTTCCAGGTCCTCTGTTACATTACGTTGTGTGAGATAGTTTCAGTGTCCGGTGTGCATTGATTTTAAGAACACTGTTTTGTATGTTTTTTATGATTGTTCAGTACCTTATGTATACTTAAAAAAAATGTCTTTGGAGGTTTACGTGACACCAGTTGCCGAAAATTGGACTATGTTCTTGAGTCGCCAGTATTGTTCTAATTCTGCAGTGAAATGGGTAAGAGGAAAGGGACTGTCCTTGAGGCTTGGCTCGGTGTCAGAATCCACTATTCAACTCCTAGGACCCCCCTGCTTATAGGAAATACATATCACTCAAAGGGAGTACTGCTCTCCTTTGGGATTTTGCCCTCAAGGTTCCCTCAAAACTGGAAATTGCTTAAAATACTCAGTCACCTTCTCAGGAAATATATTTTGTGGTATGGGAATGGAATCTTGGTATATAAAGGTGTGTTCTAGTATCAAGTGCAAAATAGATGGGCAGCTGTGGGATAGTAAACACATTTCCTTTTAAAGGGTCATAGAATCCTATGCCCTTCAAGGAGATGCTGGCAAGACAAAGACCCTGATCTTTAAAATGAATTCCTTTGTGTTATTAATCAGCCCTTTCATAGCTAACCTGGAAGGAGTTAAATTGGGCTTTCTTTCTGCCCACTCTTAGTGCAGTTTCTCCTTTGAATTTCTCCACCTTTAGGGTAGTGACAGGTGAGTTCATTTTCACTCTCCACAGAAGCCCTATCATTTGTGCATTTCCAGCACTATTGGGAAAGACTGAAACTGAGAAATTTGTTTTCCTCTTGAACCCAGACCATATATAGGACATCTTGGTTTTCTAAAGAATCACTTTTAAAAAATGGAACCTGGAGTTTTAGGACTAACTTGGGTTGAGTTTCTCATGGATATGATAAAGTGAAGTCCTTTTGCACTGTATTTGATACCAAATTTATATCTTTTAGGATTTAGGGAATAGATACAATTAAAACAGTTAGCATATGGTACTCCAAAGCAGACTTGCTGAAACAGTACAGCTGTTAGAGTTTTCTCATTGTGTCCTCCTGTCAGGTCCTGTGACAAATTAAAAAAAAAAAGGCTACTGGGAATATATGTGTGTGTGTGTATACACACACACACACACTATATATATATACATGCATATTATATATACATACATGTGCATATATATACACCCATATATATTAGAAGGGTAAAGGATCTGTAGTTCAGCTAAAAGAGTCTTCAGATTGCCTTTAGATGCCATTTTTAGTTTCTGCTATACCCACTAACTGTAGCATTCAAGTTTACAAAGTAGAGATGTACAGACAGCTCACAGATTTTATAAAGACTCTGTACATCTAGTTTACCCCCCCCACCCCAGTGATTTATTAAGGGATAACTCAAAATCAAATGTGTCTTTAGTATACAAGTCACAATATGGCATACTTCTTAAGCACCAGCCCATCTTTTGAGTGCTCCCAGCCCTACTGTATTTTTAAAGCTCCTTAATATTGCTCTGAGCACCCAAGACCTTTTTTGACTTTTAGAAAGTTGAAGGACTGAGCTCAAGAGAAATGGAATCCTTCACTTTTAGAGCTGGAAGGAGCTGTAAAGATCATTTAGTCCATTTTCTTCATTCTATAAAGAAAGAAACCCAGAGCAGTGAAGGAACTTACCTAAGGTAATATCTCGTAGCCAGAGGGAGAGCTGAGATTAGATCCCAAGGCTTCTTAAAGTAAAGAGTTCTTTCCACTATCTCTGTTAGCTCAAATTGAAAACCAGCATTCTGTCATAGTTTTTTTTATTTAAAATCCCTTTTATTTTTTAATATATAGTATCTTATTTTTCTCCAATTACATGTTAAAACAACTTTTTTTCAACATTTGGGTTTTTTTTTTTTAAGTTTTGAGTTCTAAATTCTATTCTGCCATGGGTTTGCTGATCACTCAGGTGGTCTCTCAACTCCTGTTACTGACCTAATAATCTATTCTCTCTCATTTTATCCAATCTGTATATAAACCAAATCCATTGATAGTATATGGCAAGGGAATGTCTCATATTCTTTGGTATGACTAGAATTTTGTGGTATCAAGTATTGCTGACTGTTGGGTTGTGTTTGAGAATCCTTTTTGTTGTAACAGAGATTTGGGCTGTAATGGTATTTATTATTACACGAATGGGCCTTTATCCATCCATGTGTTCTTCTCTCACAAGAGGGAGGTGTACTCATTTCTATCTACCCACAAATCCTGAGTATATGCGTGTGTCTCCATGTCATTTATGTCCTAGTGTGCAAACTGATTTTCATACATATCTGCCATATAGCTTATGGAGTGAATGAATTTCTTAGCCATTTGGGGCTGGATAAAAGGGTACCCCCAGCACACAGTACTTTGTTGTAGCCCAAGAAGGATAGTAGATAGTTCTCCATAATAGAACAAGTATGCTTGTGTTTGAACATCTGTGTCTGCTCCTTTCTGTGATTCTAATGTATATGTGAAAGACAGCACAGATCTGGATATCTATGAGATATAGGTGAGAAAATGTATGTATGGGTAAGAATGCATGGATCCGTATTCGTGTCTCCCTTTGTTTGTTTGTGTACTATCTCAGTGGTTCTCCAGCTATGCTTTGAGAGATACTTACAAGCCACTCAATGATTTTGTTTTCAAAATAATGCCTTCCTACCCTCCTGCTACTTATTTCTTCCCACTCCTCCATTTCCGTTTTCCAGTATTTGAAGCCTAGTCAAAATTTCCCCCAGTAATAACAAGATAGGATAGGAATCCATTGCCTGAGGACAGACTTGGAACCAATAAAATTAGCTGCATGTAGAACATTTCTATGTTGACCCTAACAAAATTAATATTAATGAAACATAACAGAGAGCAAATCCCATTACAATGGTTACTATTATTGTATAACATTCATTACATTGGAGCCTTCTAGGAACACTGCCTCCCCTCCCATAAAACATGAGTTTGATGACTTGTCCTAAATCATTCGCTATTGGAAGTGCAAGGGAAATGTCACACTTCATAACTTATAACAGAGCCCTGCATTATGGACCATGAAAATTGCTGAGTGAGGCTGTGGTCCATGGTTCCAGTACTTGGATTTTTTTTATTACTTGCCCCCCTCCCAAAATTATGATGAACAAGTCAATGTATAACAGAATGACAATGGAAAAGAGGCCTGTGTTTAAATCCTGACCCTCCCACTTACTCCCAGTGTGACCTTGGGCAACTCATCCTCTCTGGGTTTCAGTTTCTTCATCTTTAAATGGGTTGGACTGAGTGGTCCATGAGATGCCATCTCTACTCCTGTGATCTAATAACCTCTTTATTAGTGCACCATGCAACAAAATCCCAGTGGGATGATAGCTGATGTTTCTCTAGTGCTTTTTAAGATTTGCAAAGTGTTTTATGAATATAATCAGGATGAAACAGTCACCGATTGAAAAATATATCAAATAAAATGTTTGTAAGTTTATTGTAATAAGCTTTGACCTGGGCCTTTGACCTAAGGCACTTGGAAAATTGGATGTAGATAATAATAATAATGATATTAATAGCACTTATATAGCTCTTAAAGTTTGCAAAACTGTTTACAAATATCTCATTTGATCCTCATAGCAACACTGAGAGTTAGGTGTTATTATCCCCATTTTAGAGATGAAGAAACTGAGGCTCAGAGAGGTTAATTGATTTGCCTAGCATCACACAGCTGGTAAGTTTCTGAGACTGCATTTGAACTCAAGTCTTCCTGACTCCAGGTCCAGGGCTCTGTGCACTATGGTACCTAGTTACCACTAGCTACCACTGGAATGTGGATGTGCTATGCATGTGGCTAGTATTTTCATTAAAAAATGGTCAATAATTATTTTGCAAAAATAGTTTTGCAAGGACAAAAAGCAAACAAAAAACTTTGTATTATTTGACCAGTAAGAGAGAACAGCTGTTTGAGGCCAATGTCGAAGGTTTGGCTTGATCATGGTGACCTGAAGGTGGGAGCTACAGATCTGAGTTTCCCCTTAAAGAATTTCTAAATGCTCTTTGCCCACGGTGGACCTGGGGCTGGGCCTCTCACACCTGATAGCAGTGCTGCTCCACCTCCTCTCTCCTCTTAGTGAGAAGAACATCTGTCTTGGGTCTTTGGGGTCAGCCTGGTACCTTTCTGCATCCCAGGCCACTTCTGGGTGCAGCTCTGCTTGTTATTGCTCTCCGTCATGTCCTGGAGAGGGAGAAATACGGGGAATTGAGCAGACCTGGGTGAGTGCCCAGGAAAACACAGGAATATCGCTCTGCCTCCTGCACCTCCTGTAGGCCATCCGTAGATATGAAGAGGTGTCCAGAGCTGGAAGGGACCTTAGAGACTTTTGAGTTCAACTTCTGTTCATTTTACAGTTAAGGAAATGGGGACATAGAAAGGTCATGACCTACCTAGGGTCATATAGCTAGTCATGTCTGAAAAGGGATTTGAATTCAGGTCTTCCTGGCTTCAAGTCCCATAATATATCCACTAAGTCATGCTACCTCTTATTTCCTCTGGGTAGCTTGAAGGTGTTAACTCATACCTCTTCAAAGAACAGAAGAGGAGATCAGAATGAAAGATTTGGAATTCATGGAATCAATTCTCTGTTACCCATTTTATCAGTGGATTAAGTGCTTTGAGGTTATCCTGTCCCCTTCCCCCTTCTTCCCACTGCCACTTCACTGGTTTAACTCGCCCAAAAAAGGAGGCCAAACTCAAATCTGTGAGCTCTGCTATTCTTTGGCAGGAATACTGTAGTTCATTGTTGTTTGTGTATATGTTTGTTTGTTTGTTTTTTTTTTATGTGAGGGAAGAGTTTAAAACTACTGCCTAACATGATATTTCTGGAATATGCAGACTTTTTTTCTCTTGCTCACCTTTCTTCCTTACTACTATCATATCCCATCCCAAAACCCAATCTTTTGGACTTGGGTTCACTTGCCTGCCAGATAAATCCTTTTAATAGGGTCAAGTTTTAAGACCTCCCAAATTTACAAATGCCCCCTCCAATTTGGGGAACTTAAGCTAACCAATTCTTATAGAATTGCTTGTTACGTGAATTGATTAATAATAATTAATAATCTGTGGATGAACTAAAGTTACCCTTGTAAGAAATTCAAGGATCTTTAGTGATTACATCCCATTCCTCAGTTCATTCTTTTGCCACAAGCAGCCCTTAGAACGAGAAGCTTTTTCTTGAGTACAGGAGGAGAAATGGGAGCAGCCTCCAACATTTTCCCTTCAGGGGGCCTTTCTTCCTTCTGGAGAAATGTCTGTGTGAAAAGGAAATGAATGTATAACTGTCTTTGGTCTTGTGTGTGGAGTGTGTATTGATGTGTGTTTATTTCTGCATTCTTACAGTTGATCAGGCTGTGTTAAAAATAACGCTCAGCCTATCAAAGCTTCCACCCTAAGGTGGGGGTGGAGAGGCTGTGTGTGGCTCAGGGAATTAATTGGTAATGGGGGCTCATTTTGGTTGAGTGAAGACTGGCCCAGAATCACAGCTGTGCCAGTAACCACTCCAGTGACCCACATGAAAAAGACTTAGTGGTCCCATATCAATTTCAGCAGTTTTTAGTCAGGAAATAATGAGCATTGAACATGTACCCATGCTAGCCCCTCAAGTGAAAACCTGAAATGTAAAGATTCTAATCCCATACTTCCATGGATCTTTGATCTCGTGGATGTGGTCACCCTCTCCAGTCATGACTGCCCATTCTGTGGGACTCCATAATTCTGATTCTAGGGGTCCTCCAAATAGTATTGGTGGCATTCCTCCAGATCTCTCAACATCCTGTGGATCCTAATGGAGAGCACACAGGCTGTGCTCAATAAAGACAGTTTGGCACTAATAAGCTGGCCATTGGTAATGAAGTCTTTGGCCATGGTAACCCATAGGGTTTAAGACCATTCTTTGCCAAGTTGGTTTGGGAGGTGGGGTGGGGAAAGGGGACAAAGAAGAGTTAATTTAATTTATAAAATGATTCACTGTGGTATGCCTAAAAAGAAATGTCCACTGATGCATTTGAAGTAAAATTTCATTTCTGCTCAAATTGTTGTGCCTACTCACCTTATGGGCAAGAGAAGCACAATTGCATTTGGTGCACTGGAGTAGGGAGGAGGAGCGTACAAAAGAAACATATGGTCCTCCATCCATAGCTAAGAGCAACTACATTACATTTGGTGTCTCAATAGCCACCTCCACATAGGAGCCAGAATGAGCTTGGCCACTCCTGACTGGAGCCACCGCTCTGTGGGCAGAGGACTAAAGCCTTTAGAATTCAGCACCAGCAAAAGCAATTATTAACCAAAGGTCCGCAAGCCTTTGTGCAAAGACAGCTTCAATCCAGCGCTTCCTTGGGAATGAATTTTACAACCACTGCACCTTCCACCCATTGGGTCCATTGGGTTTGACAAAGCCTGATTGTGTATTTCCAGCACAGACTGTGTGGAGTTAAGTGAGTTCTGTTCTTGTTTTCAACATGTACACAAATGAATCAATGCTAACCAGCATCTTTCTGCACATGTAACTTAACAATCATAAATTTTATCAAATGAAATCTTTTATAGTTGCGAAATTAGTAGCAAAATGTTAGTGTCTGTGACAAACACAAAGTCTAGTATCCTGAGATTGTTTCAGTTTGGGTCCCCAAGTCCTAGTTTGGTTTTTTTTTTTCCCCACCCTCCACTCCTCTCCCAATAAACTAAAACATTTTACACTTTGTGTATTTTGTACTGTAAATCTTGGAAAATAAACAATCCTAAATATGTTAGTGTCACTATTTTTTTTGGATACTATGTTAATTTTGTCCTGAAAACTAGCTGGTTTTCAAGCAACATGGGATCTTAGCTTTCACTTAAGATTGCCATCTAGTCCAAACCCCATTTTGTAGATGAGGAAGCTGAAACACCATAGAGGTGAAGGGACTTGTTCAAGGTCACACAGATAGTAAGTGATGAAGTTAGGATTTCAACTTGGGTCCTCCAATTCCAAATCCAGCCCTTTCCACTGTATTCCACTTCATGATGTAGGTTAAAAAAACAAACAAACAACTATTAGAATAATCTAGACTTAATGCACATTAGAATAGAGATCTAACAAACTCCATGACATGTTAAGTTTTCTTGTGATGGAATAATGTTTAAATTGAAATGTTGCTGGAATCATCTTTTCAATATGCAGAACTCAGAGATAAAATAGCTTCTCTGTAATAAATTCTGTACATTTCATTTATCAAGCACCTTCTATACACAAGGCACATGGGTTCTGGTGCTATAAATGGTGTCAGAATCCTTATATCAGCGACTCCTTCCTGACGTGAAGGACCTGGACGTCCCATCCTGTAATTCTGATACCAATTCTCCCAAAAGTGCTGGAGGTATTTCTCTAGATCCCTAGAGAATCTAGTGGATAGTGTTTGTAGGGCTTTTAAATGTGGCAGTTTTCTCTCATACATTGGTGTCTTATGCATAGGATACCCTAGAGATCCCTTATTTACCCAGACAAAAATAGAGCCTAGATATCTGGCATTGTTTCCAACTGGCAGTGCCAGTTCATATTAAATGCACCAAACCTTACAGATAATTACACAGGCTGTGTTTACATGGTAAATAACCCAGAAAAGCACAACCTTAAGAGATCATGTTTCTTATTTCTTCCCTATCCCCATCTTAAAGACCTCTATAGTTCCAATAAATTGCAGTATTAGCCTGAGAACTGCTCCTTAGTGGAGCTAAATCTAGGGAAAAGGTCAGAATTTGTTTTTACTCATTGCTTACAGCTCTAGACAAGCATCCACCCTTGCATGGCTTCCGTCTTCTGCTGCTGGCAACTGTACTAGGTACTAGTCGAAACTAGTGCCTTTCTACCTTCTCCTTTGGGACAAAGGAGCTAGGTTATAGAAATGGCTCCAGACTCCTCCTTGAGGAAGGGAAATAAGCCAGAAGTAGGTCCCAGGGCTGGTAAGTGTGACTTCTAGGATGAGAAGTAAAACCCCGATTGGGAAGGTTCATGTCCTCACAACAAAAATGGAAAAGGACATAGTCTGTGCAGTCAGAAATCTTCCAGTGGAATGCAAGGACACTAAACCAGAAGGTAGAATATGATGTGGCCTAAGAAATTCGGAAGGACTGGGAACACATTGTCGGGGGAGGGGGTCAAGGAGGCCTGTGACGAGTGAGTTGGGTCTTGAAGGAGAGGCTCACTGCACCAGTCAGGGGAGAATTGAAAAGTAAACAATGTAGCTGCAGAGATGTGCAAGAGGAGGGAAAAAGGGTATTCCACACTTGGGTCTTTTCACAAGGCTCATTTTCAGTGAATGGCGTAGGTGGGTTTAGTTTTGATGATTGGGATGTTTACATTGGGAAAAGCTGAAGGCAAATTACTCCATCAAGGAAGCTCATCTTTTCCTGGTGCTTACCTTGCTCGCCTACGGTTCTTATCTACTAATCCTTTTATGTCAGCAATGCAGACAGCAGACAAGCAGATTCCTTTTTTTTTTTTTTTTTTTTTTTGGGCAATTGGAGTTAAGTGACTTCAGCAGATTCCTTCTTAGCAAGGCTTAGGACCAGAGAAGACACTTGAATAACATTTAAGAACTCATTTCTATGGTTCTTGAAATTTATCAAAGGCTTTCTTCACAGCAACCCTGAGAGGTAGGTAATGCTAGCATTTATTATCCTTATGGCACAGATAAAGATACTGAGGTTCAGAGAGGATGGAACTTATACTTGTTTGCACTATGGCGTGAATTCCACCTAAGACACTTATTAGATATGTGGCCTTGGGAAAGCCAATTAATCTCTGATGGCCTTAGCTGGTGGTACAGTGGATAGAGCATCAGGCCCAAAGTTAGGAAGACCTGAGTTCAAATCCAGATACCTACTAGCTATGTGACCCTGGGAAAGTCACTTAACCTCTGTCTACCTCAGTTTCCTCAGCTGTAAAATGGGAATAATGTTAGCACCTACCTCTCAGGGTTGTTGTGTTGATTGGCTTAGCACAATGCCTGACCCATAGTGGATACTATATAAATGCTTGTTGCTTTGTCCTTCCCTTTCCTGAGTTTCCTCATCTGTAGAATGAAGGTGTTGGACTTCATGGCCTTTAAGGTCCCTTTCAGCTCTGGATCTATGATCTGTGTCTGATATGGGATTTGAAGCCTTGCTTCTCTCCTGTCTTATAGCATGTAACCTCTCAGATGGCTCTAGGGAGAAAGTTCTTCATAGAAACAAGGCCCTATTGCCAAAAGGCATCTCTCAGGCCAGAGAACTCGCTTTATTCCACAGAACCTACTTTGTAGCAGGGAGTATTTTTCAGTCTTTAAATGAGGCCGTTTTGTTCTCTCATACCTAGGTTGGATGCTTCTCTGACAGGGCTGCTAGCATTCAGGAAGGGCTCGTGTGAATTTATCGGGCTATTATTCAAAGAAGAAAGTGGTATATTTGGGGTTGACATTGAGGAAAGAAACTGTCATGCTTTCCCACCAAATGCTCCAGGAGCTACGGCCAGAAATAGAATCCTTTAATGGAAGGTCTTACCCAGTGCCATTTCTAGGCAGAGCTAGAGACATATCAGAGACTGATATGATGATGCCTCCCAACAATCTGAATTTCTTCATAATAGGCTTCCCAAATGGGATTCCAAGGGGTGTAAAATTCCAGTAAGAAAATTGCAACAAGAGACAACCCATACCTAAAGGCTTTTATGTTCAAGTGAACAATAGGCTCATCCCTTTTTGTTTTTCTGAAAAACAGAAACAATAGCATAAGTATGATTACTCTCATTTTATAAGTGAGGAGACTAAATTATAGGGCAGCCCACAGGTACACAGAAAGTATCAGAGCTGGGATTAAGATCCAGGATGTCTGACTCCAAATCCAATCTTTTTCCACTATGCCATAAATAAGTGTGTAATTAACGTGCCCTTAGTGATTTCAGTTAAAAGATGACCTCACAGATTCAAAGAAAATGAAGTAATGATCAAAGCACAAAAGATGACAAACACCAATTTGAAATTTTAAAATAGGATTATTATTCTTACAGACAAATTTAAAAGTTTTACCCATTCTTGACAACAAAACAGTGAACCATTTTCCAAAACATGATGGGTAGCCCTATCATCCTAATGCTTATCATCCTGGCTATTATTTCCAAAAGGAGACTAGAGTAATCACACTATTCTAGGCTTCACTGGGTGAAATTGGTGGGAAAAAATTCCTGGAGCCTCATGCCCGAGCACAGACATACTATCAGGGACAATAGGAAGAACATTGCCTTGCTTCGATTGAAAAGTTTTGTTGCACCCAGCCCTTGAGAATGATCAAGACTAATTGTTGGTCTGAGGTCCCAATGGAAAATAAAACAAAACAAAAAAGAATCGGGGCATGACTCTGTTGATCCTTTATTGGGTCCATGAGCTCATCAATGGAGATTATAACCCCACCACATCTTTGTATCCTCTCTTCCCTAAATCTTCTGAAAAGAACCCACTCGATGCCCTGGAAGCCATTCTCTGATTCTTTTCACGTCCACAAGGCACATAAGTGGTCTTTTCCCAGTCGTACATATACTGGATGGTACTTTTAATGTCATTCTTACTTGTTCCTCTACAGTCATCTTACAACGCCCCAGAACTCTGACACAGTGACTTAATTGAATGGCGGTATGTTTGTGGAGGGGGCCACAGCTTAACAAAACCCCTTGAGAATGAAAGTCCAAAGATGAAGAGTAGTCAAGTATCATCCCCGATATAGGTGCCGAATAGGCTCATGGACCGAAGCCTACTTAGAATAATAGCTTCAACAACTACTTTGCTGATTCATTTCCCAAAGAGTCCAAATGACATTCTGCTGACATTCAGATAGTCTTAGAAGCCTCCCAGTATGTATGCCAAGCTGCAGACCTTGAAAAGTATCCACGTCAAATTGTGGGACAGTCCACCAGAATCTTATACAACAGAGAAATGTATGCAGAAATAGGGCTAACTCTGTTTTCCCAGAATGACTGGGTATGGAACAATTCTCATTAGTAAGATATTTTGGCTAAAAGTCTTCATAGATGAGTTGCCAATTTTCAAAAAATTAGAAGAGACTTAAAACACACGACACTACAACTATACTGAACATAATTTAAGCTTTTTTTGATGATTCAGAAGGCACTTCTGGTTCTCACCGTGTTTCAGGGTCATGATTATAAGTCATGATTCTGATTACACTTAAGATGTGAAAAAGTGTTAATTAATAGAAAGTTCAGTTTGATAGGATGTCAGAAAAAAAAAACAACTTTTACTATGAAGGAAAAAAATGTAATGATGGAGAAGAAACTACAGGCATACAAAGGTACATAATTTGCAATAAGATTATGTCTGGCTCATCCACAGTGCTTCTGAGGTGAAAGGAAGGACAAGAAAAGAGGGTGGGGTGGGAAACATGCCAATATTGTGACTACCATCCAATAAAGTAGATGGTTTGATATTGAAAAAAGAATTATCATAAATGAACTATTTAGCAAAGTTACAAGTTTCAGAGTTTCACCCATTTCCATGGGCATGAACCATATTGGGCCTGTCTTGAGTTTGGGTTCTAAACTAATTGAGAGTATTTACCTAATTTAGGAGTATACTCCTAAATTAATTAAGGAGTATTTCCCATGGCATCTAAGATTACGCTGGATTGGTGGGTATTTCAAAAACGTGATTTCTGTTATTGTCACAGTCAACTATAAAAAGTACACTTGAGAATAGATCTGAGGGAACCTTTATTCTCAAGATAGCCAGATGTTGACACTGTCATGATCTTAGCCAGATGTTGACACTGTCATGATCTCTGTAATTTGGGGATAAGAGAAACAAGTTGCTAACTGCAGTAAAGTGTGAGTGGGTTTTTCTTGTCCTATTGGGATGTCTGGACATTAGAACCAGACATATTCCCTATCCTCCCCCTTCTCACTCTCCTATTCCCAACCTATATCCACCAGCAATCTCTCACATTATATTAGGAAGGAGTTACTGTTTTCTCATTCTTGATAATAAGGGAGTACAAAAGGAGGTCTTAAAAATAAAGGAAGGATCTCTTTGGGACTGCCTGTTCCTGTCTCCCATTCTGTCTTTAAAGGATAATGAATAAAAATGGTTCCGTGTCTGTGAGAATTTCAGCATGAGAGCTAATCCTCCTCGTCACTATCATCATCGTCATCATCATCATCTTCTTCAGAGTTATCATCATCGTCGTCGTCGTCATCATCATCTTCAGCATCATTGTCATCATCTTCTGTATTTATTTTCCCAGAAAGTACATCTTCTATCCAATCTTCTAGTTCTTCAGGGGTAGGTAAGTCATCATCATCTATTATATCCATCCAGATACTGTCTGCCTACAATAAAGAAATAATGAGAGTTAATGGATAGCAGAATGGAAACTACTGAGGACAGACTGGGTTAAGTGGTCCTGGCTGGCAGAGAATAGAGTACATATTCAGGGAGGATGTCTGAAGCTTCTGGCTAACTAAATACCATCTCTTCAGGCAAGAAATTATGAGAATTAGATCATTTCAGAGTCTGCTGGGACACCAGAAGACTTCTAGTCCAACTCATACCTGTCCATGAATATCCTTTGTAACAGCCTCAAAAAGGGTCACCCAACCTTTTCTTGTGGCATCAATTTACCCCAACTCACAAGGGCTACTACCTCGAAAAGGTCCATTCTGTCTGCATCCTTTGCAATAATGATCAACTTTCATCCTTTTGGCCTCCTGTAACTTTGGGCTTCCATATTGCCAGTGAATAGAAGCTTTCTGCTTTCCAGTCTTTCTCTTTGTTTCTGTGATTCACTTAAAAGTCTTTAGATGATTTCCCTCAGCTTACACTTGGAAGAGGAACTCTGTACATTCAAAGAGTCAGGGGTTTCCAAAATGCAGATCTTTAACTATGTATCAGCAAGACCCTGGACACCATCCCTCCTCTTTTCCCGACTTCACTTGCTAGGTCATAATTCAAACTAGGAGAGTTTGAGTTATGGACAATCCTTGGGCACAGAAGAGAACAATTATGTTTCCCACCTGCTCCAGGGGAAAGAGAGGTTGGAAAGGCCCTTTCCCCTCTGTCTCAGCTATCCCTACTTAGCTTGAGACAGAAGAAACAACATTCTCTTGGTGGCCAAGACTGCGTTTACACCCACTGCTGCTGCTGGTGCTAGAGAGGAAAGCTCAGCCAGCTACAAGTGGTATGGCTCAAGGAGCTCTGGCGCTGGGGAGGAGGGGAAAGAAGCAGTAACGGTTCTCTCTGTCTCTGTCTCTGTCTCTCTCCTCCCTCCCTCCCTCTTTGTTTATCTCTCCTTCCCTTTCTCTTTCTCCCCCCCTTCCTCCCTCTCTCCCTCCCTTCCTTCCTGTCTCTCTCTCCTCCCTCCTCCTCCTTCTCCTCTCTCCCTATCTGTCCAGACCTAAATTCAAATTCTACCTTATTAACTGTATCATCCAGGGCAAGTCAAAATGAAAGGTCTGTACTCATCGGCCTCTAAAATCCTTTTCACTTCTATGTTATATGATCTCTGGACCAGACTTCTCCAGGCAACATTCAGACACAGAACAATATAAGTAGGAGGTTCTCACACTGTCCTCTAGTGTATGATACTTACATCTGTTACATTCACTACTCCAATCTGAGGCTTGAACAGGTCGATCTTAAATGTCTTCTCCCAGTAGGTGACAAGCTATGACAATAAAGAATACACTTAGGGGACAGAATAAACTTTTCATCACCAAAGCCACTGGACAGAGCTAGGCTAGTCTGCTATTCTGCAGCTAATCTCACATGGTTTCCCAGTAGCCAGTCAAACCCATTCAAAGATTCTCTCCCACCAATCCTAGGTATAAACTGAGTGGTCAAAGGAGATAAATGACACAATTCCAGCCCTTGAGGCATTTCTAATATATGAGGAAATGGGAGGAACACATTTAAAAAGGTGTAAGTATATATATAATACAGGAACAGATTAATATAATTACAGTGTACAGTTGACATAGTCCAATGTTCATTCACGTGGGATATGTGGCACTCTGAGAATTAAAGGATAGTGAAATGAGATGCTTGTCTCTGTCTCTCCTTTAATGTGACATTTGAAAATTCTTTATTCCATATATAAGGAAATAACCAAAGTCCAGTAGCCAGAGAGACTGACAATGTTTTGGCATGACAGAAGCTAAAAGGGAAGATCTGGATCCCTTGGACTGACTTTGGGAAAATATTTGGTTGCTTGCTTTATTCCCAGTCTAGTGGTAGAATATGAAAATCTGGAAATGATAGAGATGAGGATATGGAAGTGTGGGGAACAGTGGAAGATCTAGGGTCTGAGGAGAGAGTCAAGGCCAATATATGTGACTCACAGACTTAAAGTTCCTGCATAACATTGCAAGACTAAACTGATGAAAACTGGGTACTATGAAAATGCATGAGAATGTGAATGGTTTGGAAAGATGTCTTGGAACCCTCCCCTGTTGAGTATTGACCAAGGTAGCTATCTGGAACTTGAAGGGTGCTGAAGAGGGGTGCCCTCCAGACACAGAAAAGTTCAATTAAGCCAGAACTAGGGCTGAAAGAAGTTTAATAAAGCTTTATTGCATTTGGAAGAAAAGAGTGCTAAGATATTTTTTTTTTTTATCATGATTAGTACCCATCACTGGGACACTGATGTCATGACTCTGATAAGTCTCTCTCTGGAGGCCTCTGGGCCTTGCCAGTGATTGTCCTTTTTTTTTTTGTTTGTTTGTTTCTTTTTAAATCAACTTGACCAAATGAACTTTGGATCTGGCTATTGTTCAGACTTGGAAGAATAAGCCACATTTGTTAGCACCGTGCAAGACTCGCTGTTTTTAGAGCTTCAAGTGCATAGGGGACACACCCAGGTAATGAGAAAATCCAGCCTATTCATTACTAGATTGAACGTTGGCCAGCAAAGCTGCCTGCTGCTGACAGCCATCAGTATTTGCACTTAGGCTATGACTTATACTCATATACACAGAGAGGCAAAGATATAGGCCCTTCTGTCCTAGGCTGAAGGCTTCTCATAATTTGTTTGCTGTCTCCTCTCTTGTCTTTCCTAAGACAAGGTACTGGAAACAATGGAGCTAATTCACATAAAGCCTGGGTGCCTTTGCTAACTCTGGTATGACTATGGCCTCTAGAGCCTGCCTGCCCCTTCACCAGAGGAAAAAGAGAAGGTGGGGACTGGAAAAGGGGGCAGAAGCAGGAGAAAATGTCGTGTGTTGGCTTATCGTGATGGGGCACTTATTGCACTTTTCATGATGAGACGGCCGAGAGTGGGGTGGAAGGACCGTTGGGCAGGTTTTCCTTTATGCCCATCCTGGTTGGACGAGGTCGAAGGATGAACCAGGAAGGAGGAGGGAGACAGAAGGCAGTGAGACTCAATTTGGCACCCGAGAAAGAATGCAGGATTTAGAGACAGAGGAGGACCTGTTTTAAGTCCCAGACTTCAGCACTACACAGTAACAATAACAACAGCATTAAGCAGCATTTATATAGCACCTTAAGGTTTGCAAAGTACATTTAATCCTCTCAACAAACCTTTATTCAGCTGACACTGAGGTTAAGGGTTAAGGGACTTGCCTAGAGCCACACAGCTACAAAGTGTGGGATGGGATAAGGCAATTAGCCTCTCTGTGCTTCAGTTTCCTTTTTTTGAAAATATATTTTTATTTGTTTCATAAAATATTTCCCAATTACATTAGAAATGAGAAAATTAGACATTATAAATGTCTATTTAAAATAAAAATGTCTATTTAAATTAAAATTTCTATTTAAAATTTAAATTTACAGTTAAATTTTACATTTCTATTTAAAATTCAAATTAGAGAAGTTTTAGCATTCATTTAAAAAATTTTTGAGTTTCAAATTCTTTCCCTCCCATTTGCCCCTCCCTGACACTTGAGAAAGTAACAATCTGATATCACTTACACATGTGAAGTCATGCAAAACATTTCCATATTAGCCATGTTGCAAAAGAAAAAGAAAACAGAAACAAAGTGGAAAAGTCTGCTTCATTCCTTCAGTTTCCTCTTCTGTAAAATGAGGAACTTGAACCAAATGGCCTCTGAGGTCCTCCCAGGGCTGAATCTGAAATCCTCTAATACTCACTTCGCCGACACTGTTTATTCACCAGGTTTTATGGCCAAAGTCTCTCTGGGAGCCTGGGAGGTCAGATGCCTAGAAAGGATGACCCTGAGGGAACTCCAGCTCTCCCTTTCCCATCCCCCTACTCTCCAGACTCCACAGAAAGGTAGCTAGACTTGTGAGGAGGAAATAACGCCCGGGTCTATTGTGTCTGGGATGGAAGTGGGAGTGGGAGGGAAATTGGGTGGAGGCCGTAAAGCCTCATGAGTAGTGATAGAAAGCAGTGGCTGCTTCCTCAGACTCCCCAGGTCCACGTCTGACTTGGCTGGCCTTTGGGGGAACACACAGATGCTTAGCAGGGACACTGAAAAGAACTTTCAAGAGAATGACAAAACGTCCTGATGTCTATTCCAAAGAACAATTGTCTAGAACAGTATCTCTGCTCCCCCTCACTCACCTGCTTGGGTTGCCTCAGTGTGATGCTCTTCTACTTAAAAAATAATTTTAAAAAATAAATTCCTTGCTGCTGGAAAAAGTGATTCTTTGATCTTTCTCCTCTGTCCCTGCCTTCCAAGCCCATTCTTTAGGGCAGTGGGGACCGGGAGTCCCAGAGACCCTTTCAGAGGATCCTTAAAGTCAAAACTGTTTCCATAATAATATTATTTACTATAATAACAAAACCATTTTCATCATAAGTTCATAATATTTTCATTTTGAATATGGTAAATATCAACAGCTATAACCCACACAAACAAAAGCTCTTGGGGGAGGAGAGGGTCTTCAATTAATTTTTAAGAGGTCGTGAAACTAAAAGAAAATTGAGAGCTGCTGCTTAGGGGCCCAAAGAGCATCTCCAGCTTCTGACATCCAAGGAATGAATGCTTCTGCCAACTCAACTTCCAGTGTTTCTGCAAGGCACTGAATTCAGAATTGTCCCTGATAACCAAGACACCACTTGGTGTCATGGGCCATCTCAGATCCAACAGCCCCATTCATTCTGCACAGATGATCTTTCTTGTTTTACTCTTCTTATGCTTCATGTTTGTGTACCCCTTCTCCCCCTATCCCTTAAGAAAAAGAACTGTACAACTAACTAAGGAGGGCAACAAAGGCCTTGCCAGGGGACACCAAAATTTAGAGAGTGCTGATAGCCCTTACACTCCTACAGTAGAAGGGTAGAAAAAAAGCAAAAACTAAATTTAGCAACTAGTTAATAAGAATAATTAGTTAAAATAGGAAGCAATCAGTTGATATGCTTCCTCACTGCAGGTGAGTTTCTCCTGAGCCCTGCCCTTCCCTCTGACCCTCCCACCCCACAATTTCCCATGCCTAGTAGCTGCCTCATAGTGTCCTGGAGCCTTGCCTACTCCTCCACCCCTACCAATTGAAGTTCTCTTTAAAAATTTTTATTTGAGGGTGTATTTCATGGCACTTGCCTCAGGCACCAAAATTGCTAACGAATATTAGACTACAGAGGAGAATAAAGGTCTTACCATTGGGAAATCATCTGGGTCAATCCATACTATGCTTAGGTCAGGATTATTGGTATTGTCCCTGGCAACTTGTTTCAGGATCTCCAGGAACTCAAAGCCATCTGAAAGAATGTTTGTAACATTAAATAGCACATATATCCATGCTGCTTTTAAGATGGAAGAAAGAGAAGGGAAACTCACAGGAGTAGATGTATATTTCTAAAAGCACTGGGCAAATGGTATAAATTGTAGGATGTTTATGTAAAGTTCTACCAAAATGTAATTATTTGGGAACCATAGCCATGAAACAGCAGCTCTATACTTTAATAGATACGTAATATTTTTAATGTAGATACTCCCTCCATTTGTGAAAATGGATCCCATTCATGCCTTCTTCTTGGTGATTTTTGACCGTGTCCTCCAGTTGATTTCCCAGAAAAGGTTAGAGACTTTTCTCTAAGTTAAGGCTTCTTAACTTTTTTTTTTTTTTTTGCATCATGGACCCCTTTGATAGTTTAGTGAAGCCTACAGATGCCTTATCAGAAAAATGCCTTGAAATGCATAAAACAAAATACTATTACCAAGGAAGCCAATGATATTGAAATATAGTTTCCAAAAGATGGTTTTTTTTAAAGTTTTCAGACTCAGGAGCAACTAGGTCAGGTAATGGATAGAGCACCTGCCTTGAAGTTGAGAGGACCTGAGTTCAAATCGGGTCTCAGACACTTAACTAGATCTGCAGCCCTGGGCAAGTTACTTGACTCCAAATGCCTCAAAAAAAAAAAAAAGTTTGCAGACCCCCAAGGAAAGAACCCCTGCTGTAAGTCTTTAAGAGACCAGCATAGTGCAGTGGATGGAGTATTGCCAGCGGAGTCAGTAAGAGAGGGCTTCAAGCCCTGCCTCTGACACTTGCTATGTAACCTGTTCAAGGCACATAAACTCTCTGGGTCTGTTTTCCTGTTGGTCAAATGAAGGGATTGGACACAGTGATCCCTGAGGTCTCTCCCAGCTCTAAATCTATGATCCTTCAAAAAAGGTTCTTAGCCAGTTATAAACACCACTAAAGATCAGTACATCAGAACTTAAAGAAAAAAAAAACCTAATTCAACAACCACTTATTGAGTGTCTACCATGTGCCTAACACTGTGCTAGGTATTGATTTATAAAAAAGAAATATTCAGCCATGTATCCATCCTAGATGCAAGGTAGATACTGATGAGCTTTCTCGAACTTACACAAGGAAAGTACTTTGCTTCCTGAGGATTCAAAATACAATGAGAAGCTACCTAAAGTCACTTGGACCAGCCTGAGGGCTCAGGGACCACCATTTTTTTTTTCTCCTTCCCTTCACCTCCTCTGTCCTATCCTGTTTCTGCTGTAATACTTAGCCAGATACTTTGGTGCATTTTCTAACTAGAAAGAAAGCTCTCTCCTCAGAGGAAAGCTGACCTTGAACTTTTTAATTTTGGCAACTGGATATCCTGTGGGACCAGTTCAACAGCTCCAACTCTGCTTTGCTATGTAAAGTTGAGAGTCCGTTCAAATTGCTTTACCTTCAGGTCCCGAAGGGGTGAGAAGCTGAGATGCTCATAAGCATTTAGATGAGAATCTCTTAGAAGACTTTGCAATTAAAAGAAAAAAGGATCAGGCACCTCTGTAACTTGTAGGGAGAGCCTGGCTCCAAGTACCAGCCAGGATGACAGTCCCTGAGACCATCTATCATGGCATCATAGAATCACAGCATAAAGACATCTACTTAGAAGTCATCTTGGCTGGCCTCTACATAGAACATGAATCTCTTGCCAAACATCCCTAGAAGGTGGTCTTCCAACCTGAGCTTTTAGTATCCTCTAGGGCTGAGAAACTCATTAACTCCCAACTTAGTCTATTTCATTTTGGGATATGAGGCTAATTTGAAAGTTCTTCATTGTAATCATGGAAATAGAGGGAATTTCACTATCACCTTCTGCCATGCACTGGTTATTTGTGTGTATATTTTCTGTCCCCTAATAGATTATAAACTCCTTAAAGGAGGGAATATACCTTTTATAACTTTGTATTCTTCAGTGCATTTCTCTGTATTGTATTGTTCTTTGTATTCACAGTGCTTGATTCAGCCCATATCATAGGGACACAATAATTATTTGTTGAATGAATGAATGAATAAACCTCCAGAGATCATCTGACCCAATCCTCTACCTTATAAGGTAGACCTACAGGCAGGTTAATGTCTAACCCTTCAGGGCTGGTGGTGGTTCTTAAAGTTTTCTAGTGCTTGATACCACTTGGGATAGTAATGGAGGAAAACTGAATATCAACATTTCTGTCCCATTTTCTGCTCCTCCATCATCACAAATGGGAAGGAGTTCTTCAGGCAGATGTCTTCCACCAACCCCATTTCCCCCCAATCCCCAAAGCCTCTTCTTCCTTTGGTAAGAAGGACTATGAAGAATATGACCCTACCCATAGCTTCTCTCCACTAGCTCATTCCTGCAGCTGACAGTCAAGGAACTATTCCTTATATCAACTGAAACTCTTTCATTAATTTCTGACTATTCTCTGCTTTCAACTCCCATCTCCACTCTCCCCTTTACCACACAGGGCACAATCTTTATCTAAAGGCTTATTACTGGAAGTCAGTTAAACCACTTTGGAGCTTTCTCTTCTAAACGTTAAATAATCTCAATTCCTTTAACTTTTTTTTCTGATAGTATCTTTTTTTTCATTGATTCAGTCTTCTTTCCCTATACCTTAATTCCTCTCTACATGCCCCATTCTCTAGATGCTCTCTACTAGGGTTTTATATTCTTTTACAGTTTTATGATTCAGATAAGATATGATATAATATCCTTTCTGGTTGGGCAGGAGTACTTCTCCATCATTATATATCACGTTCTTTAAAAATAATTTTTAATTGAACAAAAAAAACTATTCTCTTCACATCCCACATTGAAATAAGAAAAAAAAATCATCATAAATATGCAGTCGAGCTATCACATTCTTTTTTTTTTTAGCAGACAAGTCAATATCATGATTGTTTTCTTTTCTATGACACTGATGGCTAGCTTGTGGTTTACTATGATCTCCAGGTCTTTTTCCTCTGTATTTGTGCCTATACTTTCTTGATCTCATATATAAATGAAGTTTTTAAAATTTTTTCTTTTGGTGTTATTGTTCACTATCTGTATCACCTTGTGCCCATCTTCTTGAATCTAATTCATTTTTAATAGCGATGGTTCCTAATTTTTGAATCTGACTCATTATACAGAGTGACTTTATCTGATTTAATGTAGGTGTACAGTGGGCTAGAGTGCTGGACTTGGAGTCAAGAACACCTCAGTTTGGATCTGGCCTCAGACCCTTACTAGTTGTATGACCTTGAGCAAGTCACTTGCCTCAGTTTCCTCTGTTGTAAAAATGGTGATAATAATAGCAGCTGCCTCCCAGGGTTGTTGTGAGGATCAAATGAGATGATATTTGTAAAAAGCACTTAGCACAGTATCTGGCACATAGTAGGCACTATATTAATGTTTGCTGTTATTATTGTTAAATAACATTGCTTGCTTCTTTACGGGTTGAAATCACTATCCAAATGAGCTGTGAAGGAATCCTCTCCTTTGGTGTGTGTGCTGTGCTTCCTAAATCCCTGGGCTATTCAGGTGGGGCAACAGCAGCCCCTGAATTACCCTGGTCTGTGTGAAGTCTGTCTTGTTTCAGCCCGGTGCTTTCTGAACCTGAGCACCAGGACAACAAACAGCTGTTAGAGCAGCTACTGAAACAACATTAACGAGAAGAGAAACAGTACAGGTAATTCTAGTGGAATGACCTGCCACTCGAAGGCTGAGTGCTCCAAAGACCACCCCTCACCTCCCACCCCACTGAAGGCAATGCTAAATCAACGAAGGACAAAGCACCCCGTCATTAAACTCTCACACCTTTTACTCAATCGGACATTAATGCTGCTTGGGAGCAGAGATGGAAAGGCCACCTGGGTAGTCCCTGCATTTCCTGGGAAGGGGCGTGGCATGCAAAGGAAGGACTACTCTCTCTACTGGTGGTCTGTCTGGGTCCCAATCCACAGGATAAGGAGGCCTTTTTTTTTTTTTTAATATTTTTTTCCCAGAGGGCCCAAATATAAATCTACTTTGCTGCTTTCCCCAGAGTCAAGAGGGTACCAAGAATACCATATGTCTCATCTGAGATTTAACAGAGATGGGGAAGTACAGAGAGTACCTTTCCATGCTGGCAAAAACAGCAAAATGAAGGTTATCCTGCCAACAGAGTGGAAAGGCTTCATGAATTGATGGAGTAGAGAAAAGGAATCAGGTTCAGTGAGATCTGGAGCAAGTTCAAAGGCACTTTTTGAAAAAAGGGGAGATATCCCCCTGAATTCTGAGTAATTGTTTGCAAAGGAGGGAGATGGGGCCTCTGAAACTAAATGTGAATCTGTTGTCCACTTTTCAGTCTTTTTTGAGTGGCGTCTGACACTTTGTGACCCCATTTGGGGATTTCTTGGCAAAGATACCAGAGTGGTTTGCCATTTGCTTCTCAGGTTAATTACAGATAAGGAAACTGAGGCAAGCAGGGTTAAGTGCCTAGCTCAGGGTCACATGGCTAGTAAGTGTCGGAGGCCAGATTTAAACTTAGGAAAATGAGTCTCCCTGACTCCAAGCCCAACACTCTAATTGTTCACTTAGCTTCATATTTTTCAGATCTCAGAGAGGCAGAGTACCTAAAAACACCCAGGCAGGCATCCCTTGGGCAAGAGATTTCCTCTTTATTATTAGGTACCACAGAGCTGAGATAAAATGAAAAAGGACAGATCTCAAAAGATGTTTATTTCCCATGACACACTGAGGCACTTCTGGCCTCAGGCTGGGGCCCAGATTTTCAGTCTTGGGATCTCTGTAGCCAAGATTAAATGATGAGCACCCAACGAGGTGATTATTCCACTTGGCTGCTGCATCCCTAGAACAAGCAAGTGGTTAGAGGTCTCCTTGGGAATTGGAATCCTCATGAGAAAAGAAACATGTGATTATGGCCACAATGTCCCAAGGCTGAAACTGGTGGGACTGAGGCTGTGTCAATTTACTGGGGACCTGTCCTAGGACAGTCTCATTCATTTCAGCAGGAGCCGAAGCCTTACACCACCAAGGAATGTTTCAGAAGCTGGCAGCCAGCCCGAGAGCAAACACACCTACAAAGCCTCAGGCCCCTCCTGCCTCTTGGCATTCTTGCTTCACTTTCTCCTCCTGTAAAAGTAAAGTGACATCTCCCAGGAGAATTGTGTGTGCTAATTATCTCATTGCAAAAGAAGTCCCAAGAAGCAGGCTAGCTGGGTTTAAGTGACTTAGCCTTGTTCTCTGCCATCCCTGAAATTGGATTTTTTTTCCCCATCAAAGTCATACCATAGTTTAGCCCTGCTGCTGTTTGTTTGCACCTGGTTAGCACAGTTAAGTTTGTAGATGAGCATGAATCACACATACTGGAGATTGTATTTGGATATTTGTTCCGAGAATCAGCTAGGAGCCCGAGTATCCAGGAAGACTGCAGAAACACTCAGAGAGGGTGACGCATCGCCTGAATTCTGTCCTTACAAAGTTCTCTTTCTCCTCCCTCTAACACACTCTCCCTTCTTAACTTTGCATTTAGGACGTAGATTTAGAGTTAGAAGGGACCTTCAAGGTCATTGAGTCTGACCCCCTCATTTAAAAGGTGAGTAAAACGAGACCCAGAGGCTAAATGACTTGCCCAGGGTCACCCAACAACTAAATGTCTGTGGTCCTAGGTCCTGATTCCAAGTGCAGGGCCCTACTCTGGACACCATGTTGCCTTCTCAAGTACTAACAAACTAATTAACTAGTGTGTGTATACATATATATGTATATGTGTGTATATTATATATATACATACATATCCGTGTATATACATATATACATAAATATACATATATAGTTAGTCATACATGTACATGCATACATGTATACACATGTGTATTGTGCATACATATGGGCATGCATTATTATATTGTACCTATATATGCACACATGTATAAATGTGAATATATACACATTTATGAATGTAAATATATATGTGTATGTAAGTATTATGTGTGTATATATGTACTCCATATTTATATATGTATGCATACATGTATGTATGCATGCATGTATACCTTCCAGGATTAGATGAGGTCAGGGTGCTATGCAGGGGTGTTGTGAGTCTCAAATGGGATAATATATGTAAAATACTTTGTAAACCTTAAAGCACTATATAAACACATGTGATTATGATTATTATTAGCCTCCAGTCAGCAGGCCTCCAGTCTGGTGATGATTTCATTCCCCGAACCTTCTCCTGCATTTCTGCTGAGCTCAAACAATGTTTAGAGAGCAAAGCAGGGTGTGCTGGTAAATGTTTAACAATCGGGCTCTCTGGGGGGAAAAAAAGTATTGCACATACACTTTTAAAGCACACACACTATTGCGCACACACTGCACTGACTTTCTTAAGTCTCTAGACCAGGTGTAGGGAGCCTATGGCTCCACGGCCACATGTGGCCTTCTAGGTCCTCAAGTGAGGCCTTTTGACTGAGTCCAAGTTTTACAGAACAAATCCTTTTATTAAAGAGATTTGTTCTGTGAAGTTTGGATTCCATCAAAGGGCCGCACTTGAGGACCTAAGGGCCACAGGCGGCCTCAAGACTGCAGGTTTCCCACCCCTGCTCTAGACAATCAACAAAACAATAAATCAAGCTGATTTATAGTGATTATAGGTTTCTGAGTTGTAAATACCTTAAAATTTTAATGATTTTTGCAAGCTCATTAGAGTTGGCTTCAACATAGCCCTGGTGGTAGGGCCATCGACTTCATTGTTCCCATCTATAAAATGAATTGTCAGCTCCAAAAATCACATCATTTCGGAGTTGGAATGGCCCCCGAGGGGCATCTAGTCTAACCCAAATGGAAACAAGAAGCCTGTATACAACCCATCTGAGCCTTCTTTTGAAACCATCCAAAGAGGAGGAAGCCCTCTACCTCCAGAGGCAGCCCATTCCACTTTCGTAGAGTTCCAATTGCTAGCAATTTTTTTCCCTGACATCAATCCGAAATCTGCCTCTTTCCAACTTTCATTCATTGTTCCTTATCCTGTCTTCCAAGGTCAAAGAGAACAACTATAATCTATCTTCCACATGACAACTGTTTAAATACTTAAAGACAGTGCTCTTGTCTCCCTCAAGGCTTAACTCCTTCAGGCTTTCTATGTCCAGGTCCATATGACATGAACTTGAGGCCTTCCTGGTGGAGGTTGCCTACCTCTGGGCATCCTCCAGTTTATCAACAGCCCTTCTTTTATAATCTCTGGTGCTCAAAACTGAATAGAAGCTTGGCCAGGGCAGAGTGTAAAGAAACCATTACCTTCTCACTCATAGACGCTACGCCCCTTAACACAGCCTGAGATCCCATTAGCCTTTTTGGCTGTCATGTGATACTCTTGGCCTATATTGAATTATGGTCTAGATTTTTTTTTTTCGGGCAAAGGTGCACAGCTCCCAAAGTAAAGATCACAATGGCCAACCCTAGCTTTTGGGGAAACCTCTGGAGCACTACCATGGATTTCCTTATCATTCAGCCTCTCCTCACCCTCACCCCCTGGTTTGAGTTTCCAGCCGCATGAACTAGAACTGGTTTTACTGGCAAGATGCCTCTTCCAGTACTTTCAACTTCTGGCTGTCTTCTTCTGCAGACATTTGAATAAAGGAACTTATTGATGTGTCTTTTTTAGACTTCTTTGTCATCACTAAATCTGATGCCTTTTTTAGATCGTTACTAGAGTATATGTGGGAAGGTTGGACTCCTTTTTAATGCCATCTTAACCAGAAGTCCCTGAATGATCTTAGTACACAGATGGGGGACACTTTATTTTAAGAGAACTTGGAAGGTGGAATTTGGCTTTACCAAATCAGTTCTTTTTTCTTGGTAATCAATCAACAATAAGTCACAATTAGAAGGCTTTTATATTCTTTCAATTAATTGAGAGATCATAAAGATGTGAGCCTTTATTATCACTTCGGAAAGCCTGTTCCCTACTAATACCACCATCAAAGATGCAATTGATAAACTGATAAACATTTGACTTAGGTGGGTGAATTTAAGTCCTTGCAGTCAACTTTTTGTTTGGTTGTTTTTTTTACTATTAAAAAGGTCTGAGATTTTTCTACTCCTTTGATATCTTTGCATCCTTCAGATTCTTCAATGATCTAATAGTGGTATTACTTCAAGGAGGAGTTTCGTGTATCTCTACTTGATCTATTCTTCCTTCTTTTCTCATCTTTGTTCTCTTTATAGCCAATTCTATCTCCTCTCTAAGCCCCGTTGGGGACAATGATGTTGGAGTCCAAGTGTGGCTTCAGACACTTACTAGCTGTATAACCCTGTGCCAATCTTTTGCCTCTCTGTGCCTCAATTTCCATGAGGATAATAACAACACCTACCCTTAAGCTTGTTGTCAGGATCAATTGGGATAATATTTATAAAGCACTTTCCAAAATTTAAAGTATTATATAAGTGCTAGCTATTATTATTGATGGAAAAAGTAGTTTGTTAATAATGACTTTTGCAGATCTCTTTCATATTTCTTCCGTTTGCCGGTCCTCCTTCCGTTTTCATACTTGGGTGCCTTTGGGATGAATTTGTTTAATTGGATATCTTGTCACTTTTTTTGTTTGTTTTTTGGTGGCAAATAGGGATAAGTGACTTTCCTAGGGTCACACAGCTAGTAAGTATCAGGGGCCAGGTCTGAACTTAAGTCCTCCTGAGTGCAGGGCCAGTACTCTATCCACTGCACCACCTAGCCACCCCCATGCTTTGTTTAAACAGGTTTTACCCTTGATTACTTCTCTCTGTTTTATGAAGTGATCTGATCATAAATGTCAGTCAATAAGCATTTATTAATCATCTACTATGTTCCAGGCACTGGAGATAGAAAGAAAAGCAAAAGATGGTTCCTGCTTCTAATCATCCATTGTCCCTATTTTTAAGATTTTTTTTTACAGACAAGTTTATATTCTGATCTAGGTTGCCTTTGAGAACTAACTCTCTCCATTTGGCAATAAAATTAGGTGTTTGGTGTCTGAGGTGCTTACTGGGTTCTGCTCATCTCCCCATTGTGGTAATTAATGTATACTAGCTAAACTTCTAGATGAAATAATTATAATTAATGTTGATATCAGTTCTGTAGGGTAGCTAGGTGGCACAGTGGATAGAGCACTGGACCTGGGATCAGAAAGACCTGATTTCAAATCTGACCTCAGACACTTACTAGCTATGTGACCCTAGGTAAGTCACTTAACCCTGTTTGCCTCAGTTTCCTCATCTGTAAAATGAGCTGGAAAAAGAGATGGCAAACCACTCCAGTATCTTTGCCAAGAAAGCCCCAAATGGGGTCACGACTCAAATAACTGAACAACAACAACAATCAGTTGTTATCCATTTCCCGTTTTTTACTTTCAATTATTTATTTAAATGATTAAAGTTTCAATCATTTTAATTGCACATCATACCTTTTTTCTCAGGATTATTAATATTGCAGCCCTTAGAGAGCTATTAAATGTCAGAAATCTTCATCATCATCATCCTCATTATCATCATTAATTAGCTTGGAGGACTCATGAGGATCAATGGTACCTCACTCTATTGGGGGGGGGAGGGAGCAAGAGAAAAACGTGTGACTTTATTTGCATTGGGAAACCATACTGAGCAGATTGGTATCTGATCAGCAACTTCCAGTCTCAAGGCGTTCCCTGGGGCACTTAAGGTTAAATAACTCCCAACATCACACAGCTAGTTTATATCAGCAATGGGACCTGAACCTAGGTCTCCATCTTGGTAGCCACTACTCTATTCTGTCTCTCGCACATCTGTAGCACTTTCAAGTTTATAAAGCTCTTTTTTTCACAGCTTTCTGAGATAAGGGTTATACGTATTATCATCATCATTTTGCGTTTACAAAATGAGGCTTGGGTTGGAGAATCGACTCATCCCTTCGTCACAAGTTAATGCCCAGGCTTCTGGCTCTAAGTCTACACCTCTTTACAGGTGCCATGTAAACAAGATAATGGATGCAAAACTGTTTTGAAAAATAAGAAGCTCTGTAAAAATGTAAAGCATTGTTAAGTTTGTGCTGAGAAACCAAACGATAAATTAGCCTTTGAATTTATATTTGTACAGTTTATCTCAAAAAATAAAAATAAATAAATAAAATTAAAATTCCAGAGGCAGCAGCGGCTGCTCTGGTAGTACAGGGCTTAGAGAATCACCATTCACAAGCCCCTCACTTAATCTTCACTAGATACAGAAACTGGCCCATTTTTCCATTTCAAGCTTGTTAGCACTCACATTCTGTGTTCCCAAGGAAGATATCTATCTAGGGGGCACTCATGTAGAAACGCCACTTTGCAAAACCTTTCATCAAGTCCTGTAAAGAAGATGTCAAATTTATTCAGACACATCTGGGGGTCGGCAGGGAAGAGATGCAAGCATTTTCAAACCTGTCAAATGAGCAGCTTCCCAAGCTGGCTCTCTAAGCAACCATACAGAAAGCCAGAGAAGGGGGGGGATTAGTGGAAAAGAAAGACAAAATAGCTCAACCAGGAAATCTTGAAAGTATCCAGAGACCTGGGAAAATGTCCTTTCCTGGCTAGACTTTCTGGGGAGCTGGCAGAGGAAGGTCCTACTAGCCAAAGATTTATAGCATCTTAATACAACAGTGGCCTTTTGGAGCAATACAAAATATTTCTCCAGCGTGGGAAGGGCTGAGGTAGCCTGCATCCTAGAATTACTGGAGGCCACTGGTAGGATCAGAATAATAACAACTTGTATTTATTGGGTGGTTTCATATTTGTTATTTCATTTGTGTCTCCCAAGACCCTGTGGGGTAGGTAGTGCCAGTATTATTATGCCCATTTTACAGATGAAGAAATTGGGGCTCAGAGAGTTGATGTGAGTCTCCTAAGGTTTTACAGCTGAGACTTGGACCCAAGTTTCTGCTTCCAAGTCCAGTGTTCTTTCTTTTATACTCTCTAGGCAGTAAAATACTTGGGACCCAGGCTTATGGAGTTTATAACGCAAATACAATACAAATATGGTACTTGAAGGTTTCTGGAGTTCTTTACGTATATCATCCCATCTGATCCTCGGGAAGATCCTGTGAGGCAGGAGATATTATTTCCACCATTTTACAAGTGAGGAAGCTGAGTCTGAGGTTGTATACCTACTAAGTGCTGAGGTGAGATTTGAACCCAAGTCTTCCCAACTCCAGGGTTTTCCAGGCAGCATGGGGGAAGTGGAAGGACTGCTGGATTTGGAATCAGGATCTGGGTCAAAATCCCAGCTCTTCTGCTTAGTACCTGTGGGACTCAGCTTCCTCATCTGTAAAATGAAGGAATGTGCTATATGAAGGGCACTGTAAGCCCTTTCAGTTTTAAAATCAAGGACTTTTATGACAAACTACTTCGAGCTACAAGGGTTGAAGTCCTTCTGATCTAAGCAGAAAATCCAAATCCTGGAAAGGGTCCCAGTGAGGAGATAAAAGAGAGGGAGTTCAATCATCTTTCTGAATTGAGATTGGCAGGAAGTGTCCATGCTTTGCCCTCATGGAAAACTGTCTTCTTGCTCTTCGGTTCCTTTGTCCACCCCATTCTCCCTTCTCTTTTCCCTGGCATTGCCTCTCCTCCGCCTGGGTGTACTTAGACAGTGTCTGCTGCTTGTATGGGATCACACTGGGAAGGCTATGAAATTGACCACTGAACTGGGTGTCGGATGTCCAGGGTTCTAGTTCTGCCACCAGCTAACTGGCTAAGTGACCTTAAGGCATTTGGCTTTTCTGAACCTTGTCTGAAAAAAGAGAGGGTTAGACTAAATGACCTCCCAGATTCCTTCCAACTCGAAAATTCTGTGATGGCATTATGTTAGCCCTCTTTCCCAGACACTCCGAGGCACCACTTCTGACCACAGTCTTTCTGTTTCAGGAGAGCTTACACATGCCTCTTTGTGTGTGTGTGTGTGAGAGAGAGAGAGAGAGAGAGAAAGAGAGAGAGAGAGCGAGAGAGAGAGAGAGAGAGAGAGAGAGAAGCAGGCTGCTTAGGGGTGGGGGATCAGATCTACAAGCAGCAGCACTTAGCATTTCTTCCAGACCTACAGGACACACAGGGGAGGGGGAGGATGCATTGAAAGAAAGTGGTCTTTCTGCCACCCACCTCCCTCTGCAGGAGAGAAATCACCAAAAGTTGATGTCAATGATTGACCAGTCTTATAGCCAGGGTCTTGCCCAGAAAATCCTTTCTATTTCTAGATGAGAGTCACTTCTCCCAATGAAGGGAGGGGTGGCCAGTCTAGGCAGCTGCCTCCATTCTAAGGTTGGCCTGCCCTGGCCCTGCCCTGGGCCCCCTTGGGAGCAGACAGGATCTGGGCCCAGGGATATTTGTGTAGGGAGGAGGTGAAAGGAGCTTTTCAGGAGCTTGATTCATTACAGCTCCAATCTCGGTCAAACAGGTTAGTGCAACTTTCGGGGAGGCCTTTGGGTGGGGTTGTTCTTGGGGGGGGGGGCGGGCGCCGCCACAAGCGGGGGGGGGGGGGGGGGGGGGGGGTGGCGCGGCATGCAGAGAAGGAAGTAGGAGCCTGCTGGAGACTGGCCAGGTGGCTGCTGTGAATTGTGATTTCATCCCTGTTCACACAACACTAGGAGCCTCATTCTCTTTGGATATAGCTTGTAAACCTTAGGCAACTGGCTTCTTATGCTATTTTTCTCTCTCTTGGTCTAGAACAGTGCAAAGAATACCTAACAGGGATTTTAGAGTAATTAGGTTTGTTCAGTCCATCCTTTACTGAGCTTCCAAAGTCTTTCTCCTGAAGCAGCTGTCTGGTCATGTCACCTCCTTAGTCAACAAAATCCAGTCGCTCCCTATTACCTCCAGGACCAAATATAAAATTCTGTTTGCCTTTTAAAGCCTTTCACAGGCTGGCCCCTTCCTATCTTCCCAGTCTTCTGACATTTCATTTTTCCTTCGAAAGTACTCTGCAGTCCAGACACAGACACTGCTGTTCCTCACATGAGACACCTCCAAGCATTTTGTCCCCATGCCTGGAATCCTCATCTCCACCTTCTGGCTTCCCTGACTTCCTTCAAGTCCCAGCTAAAATGTCACCTTCTGCAAGAAACTTTGCCTGGTCCCTTTTAATGTGAGTGCCTTCCCAAAGTTTAGGCTTACCTCCAATTTATCTTGTCTATGGCTTGTTTGTACATAGGTGTTTACATGTTGTCTCCACCATTAGGCTGTGAGCTCCTTGAGATAAGGGGACGTTTTTTGCCTCTTTTGATCCCTAGTGCTTACAGTATCTGGCTAAATAAATGTGCATTGACTGACTGACCCTTGACCTCTATAAACCCTAGCTTTCTTATCTTTAAAAATTGTCTTTGCAGTGAATAGAGCACTGGAGTCACGAGGACCTGAGTTCAAATCCAGCCTCAGACACATAACACTAGCTGTATGACTCTGGGTAAGTCACTTAACCCCAATTGCCTCACCAAAAAAAAAAAAAATCATCTTTGTACTAGATAGTATCTTAGCTTCCTTTCATTTCTAACTCTATGAGCCTAAAATCCTGTGCACTCTCACAGAGGTGCACAGCACATGGAAAAAGATTGAGACCTCTTGGACATTCCTTGACAAGCAAAGCTCCTCTGAGACAATTTACTTAGGGCTTTGCCTGCCAGCTTGTCTGGTTCAAATGACATTGTTCCTTCCTCCCTCTTTTCTTAAATTATAGCAAGTCTCCCCTGAACCTAACTTTAACACTTATTCATAACCGAAATCAACAACATTTATAAAGAGCTCAGTGTGTGTGGGAAACACAGAGGATTAAAGAAGTTTCTGCCCTCATGGAGTTTATACTCTACTAGCATTTTCACTTACATTTTTCCCATAAGATCCAACACAAATATTTCATAGGGTCATGGAATTTAGAACTGGAAGGGACCTGAGAGATAATCTAGTCTAGTCCCCACATTATACAGATGAAGAAACTGAGGTCCAGAGGCAGGATTTGAACTCAGGTCCCCTGATCTCAAATCCAGGACTCTTTCTACTACTAAACAATACTGTCACCTTGGCACGTCTTGCCAGGGAGAAGAGCCTACGATTAATTCTTTCTAATCTCTCTCTCTTCTCCCTCTCCCCTTCCTTCCCTTTCTCTTCCCCTCTTCCTCCCTCTGTCTCCCCTTTGTTCTCTCCTCTTCCTTTCCCTCTCCTCCTTCTCCTCCTTCTCCTCCTTCTTCTCCTTCTCCTTCTCCTTCTTCTCTCTGTCTCTGTCTCTCTCCCCTCTACCCCCCTTTCCACTGCTATTTCACTTAAACACAAGTGAAATCAACATACCACTAGTTGGCTATGAAAATGCCACTCACCTGGCAGTAACTGACAGTCTAGAGATAAGCTGTACTGCCTATTTTCCATCCAATTTAGGGGCTAGATTAGATTTCTCCCTGGTCAACTTCCTAAGCAGAGGAAATATTTTATGGCGTTAAACAGATAGACCCATCCAGTAAACTGCCATGTTTAATATAAGCTACTCCATACAAATGATTTAATCAGACCACCATTTTAATGTCATTGTCAAAGATCCAAGATTTTGTCATTGTGGATGCTTCTTTCACCAGTGAAGATTGCAACCCTTCTGTGACTTATTAGATGCTCTTTGTGATTCTCCAAAGCCCAAAAGACTCCATATTCCTGTAGCCACCTTTGTGAGAACCTCTTTGACTTAGCTAGGCAGGTTGTCAGACCAACATACAGTTAATCAACCAGCCCTGACAGCTTGAAAGGACCTTGCCAGAGGTAGTGAGCCACTGAGAGGGTGACCCTTGTGTCTGCTGAGTCATCAGAATAGATTTTTAGTGGAGGGTTTAATGCCTCTTATTTTCTGACCTGTGATTACATTGGTAGAGAAAACTCCCTGCACCAAATAGGGGAGAACCCACTTTTCAACTTCTGGTTTTAAAAAGGTAGCAGAGGCCACTCAGAAGCCAAGTAACTTCCAAAAATTCTTGGATCACAGATTTAGAGCCTGGATCATAGATTTAGGACCTCAAACTCTATCTCGTTCAACCTTTTAATTATAATGACAAGGAAACTGAGGCATTGGGAGATTTAATGATTTCCCCAATGTCTAGGTGGTGCAGTGGATAGTGCACTGGGCCTGGAGTCAGGAAGAACTGAGTTCAAATCTGACCTCAGATACCTCCTAAATGTGTGACCCTGGAGAAGTCTTTGCCTCACTTTCCTCAACTGTGAAATAATAATAATAATAATAATGATGATGATGATAGCACCTCCTTCACGAGATTGTTGTGAGGATGCAATGAGATAATATTTGTAAAGTGTCTTGCGCATAGTGGTGCTTAATAAATGCTTGTCATTCCCCTTCCCCTTTAGCACACACAAACATGGGAAGACTCAGAGATGGACTTTGAACCCAGGGCACCTGACCTCAGAGCTAGTGCAAAGTCACACAGTCAGTGTGTTAGAGGCAGGATTTGAATCCAGGCCTTCTTAATTTGGACACTGACTTTTTATCTCCTATGACACGACTCTCTTTAATGTCATAGGGGATAGGGAACCTATAATTTTATTGCCAATTCATGGGGAATTCCTGGATAAGGAAACTGCCTCTACCAATGTAGAAGGAGCACCTTCTCTGAAATTTACAGCCTTAGAGAATTTACAGCCTGGAACACTAGAGAAGGTAAGTGAATTGCCCAGGGTCACACAGCCAAGAAGTGATTTGAATGCAGGTCTTCCTGGCTTAGAGACCAGCCTTTCACCCACTTCCCTATGCTGTTATGTGTGTTAAAATTAGTATAGCAAAAGTGATGTATCCTCTCTCCATCCACCCACACACACCCACTTACAAAGCTTTGAAGTTTTATCATCTATACTGGATTCTCTGTATCTCTTCGGGTACATTTTTGCAGTTGACTATGTCATATGTATTTTGATTAGCCCTGGTTATGTTTCCCTTTGCTGGCACAGATAATTGAAAACTGACTCTGTCCCAACAGCATGACTGCTCGGGGTGTCCAGGGTTTCCTGGATTTATTTCAGATACAGGGAGGGAGAGATAGTAAAAGCAGTCTTCATCTGGGCTCCTGGAATTGATAGACTGCTTCTTCCCTGTCCCCAACCCCTGCCGCCATTACCATTCCCCTACTGTTTTGTGATGAGAAGGCAGCCCTTGGGGGGAGGGCTCCAGGATTAAACCAAGTCAACTCTTATGGAAGGTGTGATGCTACAGGGCCTTGGGGAGAAAGAAAGGGCCTACCAGGGTCGCTCTTCTCTGCAAAGGCCACGATGTGGATTCCATTCAAATCATCTTCCTGTAGACAACAAGAATCAAGAATTATGCTCCAAACTGGACATAAATAAAAAAATATTAAATAGAGAAAAGAATCAGAAATAGGAATTTTTAGGAAGTGGGAATATAATGGGTATGGGAGGGGGAGAGGCGAGAAAGAAGAGGAAAAGCCTATTAGGATCTAAGTTCGAGGAGGCAGACACTGTCTTTGGTATTTGTATCCCTAGTACCTAGCATAGTATCCGGTACATAGCTGAAGCTTGAAAATTTTTCTTTTTCTATCTTTCTTTTTTTCTTTATTTTTCTTTCTTTCTTTCTTTCTTTGTTTCTTCCTTCCTTCCTTTCTTTCTCTTTCTTTCTTTCTTTCTTTCTTTCTTTCTTTCTTTCTTTCTTTCT
>NW_020954560.1:5492104-5518578 GCF_900497805.2 Vombatus ursinus | reverse complement strand
TCTTTCTTTCTTTCTTTCTTTCTTTCTTTCTTTCTTTCTTTCTTTCTGTCTTTCTTTCTGTCTTTCGTTCTTTCTCTTTCTTTCTCTTTCTTTCTTCCTTTCTTTCTTTCTTCCCCCCTCTCTCTTTCCCTCCCTCCCTCTCTTCTTTCCTTCCTTCCTTCCCTCTCTCCCTCCCCTCCTCTCTCCTTTCTTCTTTTTCTCTGGGCTGGACATATAATAAGCTTAGCCCACTCCAGTTTAGAACTCCTGAGCTCAAGCAATTCACCAGTCTCAGCCTCCCCCTGTGTAGGGCTTGCAGGTGAGAACTAACACACCTTTCTGGTGATCTGAGATAATGAATTCAATTTAATTCAACAAGCATCTTATTTAGTGCCTGCACATCTGAGCACCAGGAATAGAAGGAGAAAACAAGAGTTGGTCCCTGCCATTGAGGAGCTGAAGTTATTCTGGAAAGCTTAGGTAACTCAGCTTGGTGGGGAAAGACTAGGTGAGGAAATCTGAAAAGGTGATTTCAGAGGAAGGCCAATGGATAAATAAATTGACTAGATGGAGCAGCATGATTAAAGTACAAATTTATTGTCATTATTCCTTACTTGGGCCAACCAGTTGAATTTAAGAAAACAAACAGCTCAAGCCACGCTAAGGCGATCGTGAATTTCGCTTTAAATGTGGTGTTAAACCATTTTGGACCTGAGTCTCTACAGAAAACAATCTGGATGGGAATTCAAAATGGTTGTTTGTGATAATATTTTATCATCAGTTTCTACTTATAATTGTAATTATTATTATTAACACTTCTCTTTGTTATTTTTTTTTAAGGCAATTGGCGTTAAGTGACTTGCCCAGGGTCACACAGCTAGTAAGTGCCAAGTGTTTGGTCTGAGGCCGCATATGAACTCACATCCTCCTGACTTCAGGGCCAGCTGTATCCACTGTGCCATGTAGCTGCCCCTCTTTGTTATTGTCAATGATAATAATAGCATCTTTATAGAGTGTACTAGGATTACAAAGAACTTTATATACTGATTTTGTTTGATTATCTCCATTCTGAGAGGTAGGTAGTAGAAGTAATCCCTGCATTTTATATATGAGGAAGCTAAGGCTCAAATAAGTTAAGTGACTTGCACAAGGCACCATGGATACTAAATGGGAGAGTTATGGTATTTTGATTCCAACTCCGAGGCTCTTTCCATAATACTGTATTTCTACTTTGAAATAGACTTTATAGGACCACAGATGGAGACCTTCAAATGGGAATCATAGGATTTAAAGTTAAAGGGGACCCTATAGGTCCTATATTCCAACCCCCTCATTTTAAGGATGAGGAATCAGGCCAGAAAAGTTAAGTGATTGGCCCAAGGTAGTGACTGAGCTAGGATTCAAACTTAGATCCTTGGAACCCAGGCCTCTTTTCCACCTTACTCTGCTTATCCATAAATACAAACAGTGGTATATGGCATTATAAACATTTTAATGTCAGTCTCTAATTCACCCTCTCTCTCCTGGGAGAAGTCAGGATATGGAGACTTGGTATGGCAACCTGGTGCATGAACATGAGCATGATTGGAAAGATGGCTTACTCAGCAAAAAGGCTCTGTATTGCAAAAGTTTCTGCACTACAAATAAACACAAGTGTGATTTGTCAGCACTTGTGAAGGGAGGTGAGGGGACAAAGTTACAGCCAGGATAAAAAGAAAACAAATGGCCTTCCTTACATGTCTGAGCTAAGTTCTGTGTCTCCTCCAGGGCCTAGGACAGTGCTCTGCACACAGCAAGTGCTTAATAAATAGTATTTCACTGTTGTTTTTTCACTCAGGTGTTCCAAATTTCCTTCTGCCCTTTCTCCTAGCAGTTAAAGTTACCAAAATAATTTCTGGTCAACTAGTAAAATAAATTCACCAAATGGTGACCTCCTCCATCTTTGGAAGGTTTAGTTAATAGAGGTAACATATGCAAAGGCAGCATCTTGCGGAACCCTTAAAGGTTTATGAAAATGTCCCATGAATCTTCCTTCTGGAATTAGCAAAAACTGTACGACCAATTGGGGGTTAAGATTGCATCCCCCTGCTTTGATTTCTACTCTATTGGAACTCTATCAGATTCCTCACCCATCTCCCCATTCCTCCCTCTAATCCTCCCCTTCCATGCCCCCAGCCCCACACCCCTAACCTTGCAGGACACATTGAGGGATAGCTACTCCTTGCAGTGCATTGAAGAGAGGGCTGAATGCATGATCAGAGGACCTGGGTTTTAATCCCACCTCTAATATTATCTTGTAATTTTGGACCAGCTATTTCCCCTTCTGGCTACATCAACCTCTCAGGGTCTCAGTTTTCTCACCTGTAAAATGGGACAATTAGACTTGACAATTTCATTCCAGCTTTAAATCTCATCCTCTAGTCTAAATCCTCATCCCTGTGAGAGATCTTAGGTCATTGACCTAGTGCCAAAAGGTTCCTGAAAGGTCATCTAGTCCAGAGATACTAAACATGTGGGTCACTGTGCATCATGAACTAGATTAAAATGTAACTAGGAAATAGATACAGAATGAATAAAAATACAGTAAAACATATACTATTATTACTAGCTTTCTAAGTTAATATGTGTCCCACAGGGATCATTATATGTGACTTAGTTGTCCCTGTTTCTAAATGAGTTGGACACCACTAATCTAGTTGAATCCCCTCATTTTGCAGATGAGGAAACTGAGAAGTGACTGGCTTAAGGTCATATAGGCAGTACATGGTATAGCTATAATATGAACCCAGGACTTTTTAACACAACAACAACAGTAATGATAACAACAACAAAAACTAGAATGTATATATGGCACTTTGAGGTCTGCAAAGTGTTTAAAAAATATTATCTCATTTTATCTTCACAATAATCCTAGAAGGTAGATACTATTATTGTTCCCATTTTATAGATGAGACAAATGAGGCCAATAGAGGTGAAATGACTTGCCCAGGACAGCTAGTATGTGTCTGAGGCTGAATTTGAACAGAGGTCTTCTTGATGCCAGGCTGGTCACTCTGTGCACACTAGTGCTCTTTCTCTAGGAAGATCCAGAGTTGAAGGGACCTTAAAGGCCATCTTTCTAGTCCAATACCACTCCTCCCCACCCAGTCTTACAGATAAAGAAATGATGGTCCAATACGGTTAATTAACTTGGCCAAGGTTACATAGAAGATACATGTCAGAGATAGGATTTGGACACAGATCCTCTGATTCCAGAACTTGGGTTCTTTCTACTATAGCATGACACCTCCTTGAGATTGAGATTAAATATGATTCACTTTAAAAAGAATGTGTAGAGCCTCTATTTGCCAAACACTGTGCTAGGTGCTAGGGATACTAGGATGAAAAAAACTGAAACAACCCCTGCCCCTGAAGAGCTTACAGTCTCCTGAGAGATGGGGATATAGGAAGCTCCAGTGGGGAGACAAAAACTGGGGGGAAGGGGAAGGCGGAGGATTGATTTCCTTGTAAAGCATGGCTCCATCCGTTAAGGATGTGGTTGGGAGGTAGAGAGTAGGGGCTGGGGTCAGGGGATGAGGCAGAGAAGCCAGGGAGGGCATCTCACATCCAGCAGGCAAGGTTCATTTCATCTTGCATGTCTTGAACACAACCCAGATGGGTGTTACCATTCTGCATTTATTAATGTTAGTGGTGAAGAGAGGAGAAAGCTTCAGAAGGACAATATCATAAAAAATGTGAGCCTCGAGGGGCTGAGAGGGCTCAAGTGTGAAAGCCCTGCACCCAGGGGACTGAGGAGAGAAAGGCAGAATGAATACTGATTACTGTTGACACTGGAAGAGGTGTTCATTGGGCAGCCTGAATGTCACAGCAGAATCATCCTATGGAAAAAAAAAAGAAGGAAAAGAAAGAAAAAACTCCCAAAGCCTCATCCCTCCCATGATTCCTGTTTCCATTTCAATTGATTTTTAATGTAGCACAATCCTATCTAAATGCTAATTTTTCCTTTGAGTTTGGAAGGGACAAAACCGCCAAAAATTCTAAAAGAGATTAAATGGAAAATATTATTATTAAAAACAAGAGGGTGGGCATGGCCTTGGCCAGCTCCTCTGGGGAATTGCATTTTGACAGGGGCATTTGTTTTGGGTGCAGGATTATTATACAAATCAGACAGCAAACAGAAGGGAAGAGTGTGAAGTTTCACTCTTTTACATTTGCTATTATTGCTAGGCAGAATACCCTGATCAGATCTCATTAGGCTGGCCGGGCTCTCTGTCTCCTGCCATCTATCACATACTGAAGTGAGAGGCATTAACCCCAGCCAGCCCGGCTCCTTTTCTCCCTGCCCTTCAGGAATGCGCTCTGAGTTGAGTTTTAGAATCCTCGTGGATCCAAATCTTGCTACCTAATGGAGGAAAGAAGATCAAACCACAGTGATAAACAAAATGCATGTGTGTGTACATACATACACATGATCACAAACACATTTCTATCAGACACATGTATATGATCATGGATACACATGCATGCAACCTTTGTGTCTTGTGCAACATAGAATGTATTGCATGTATACCCATATGCACATATACATGCATGCATTATGTACACATGTTTTTCTCTATATTTATGTGTGTATTTGTCCATGTGTGTTGGATATGCATGGATTGTATCATGTATGTATTGTATCATATGTGTATGCATATCTTTATGTATGCATGCGTGTGCATGTCCGTATGTGTCTGGGCATGTGTGCATGTATACATGTATATGCGTATATGCTCATATGTTTATCACCTACTGTGTGTAAAAAGATTTGCTAGGCCCTGGGGGAGAAGCAAAGCTTAGGTAACACATGGAGGGGAGCAGGCCTCTGCCTGTTGCTTTCTTTCTGATTCCTACCCTATAAATCTCTCTCTCATCTCCCACTTTTACCAAGTGCTGAGTTGCTCTGTCATGCCCCCTCCTCAGTATTGGGAAAGACCCCTGGATGAACTGAAGGTATATGGATGCTCTCCTTTGTGTGTCTTTGTGAAAGTGTTTTCCTTTCTCATGAGCCAACTTCACGGGCACCTAGGAACTAGTTCAGGGGTATGTGTGTATGTGTGTGTATGTGCGTGTGTGTGTGTGTGTGTGTGTGTGTGTGTGTGTGTGTGTGAGAGAGAGAGAGAGAGAGAGTATGTGTATGTATGGGGGTGTTTAACCATGAAATCTATCTTCCACCCAGCCCTGTGAGGTGTGAGGTGAGGACAGACAAAGCCCACCGGCTGAACCCTGGATGGCCCCTGGCCATGGTGAATTTGCCTTCCTTGATGTCTGTAGCACTTAATGTCTCTATTGCTTATGTGGGCCTTAGCACAAGACATTGTTCATTGAGGTTTTTTCCTGATGTCTTCTTGAGCCCTAGTGTGTTTTGGGGGAAGAGTGCTGGACCTGGACTCAGTGAAGATAGGTTCAAATCCAGCCTCTGACCCTTGTTAGCTGTGTGGCCTTGGACTAGTCACCTAACCTCTCCCAGACCTATTTTAAATCCTTCATAAATTGGAGATAGTAACATCTATCTTTCAGAGGGATGAGGATCAAAGGAATCACCTGCACAAATGGGTTTTCAAATTTTAGAACATGATATATGTCATTTTTATTATGATTACCATTGTTATTATTATGATTATTCTTCCAACTAGATTGTAGGCCTCTTGAGGGCAGGGATTGTTTTTTATGCATCCCCTGTAAGGAATGGGTGGGAGGGGGAGGGGAAGGACCATGGCAAGACTTGTGTTCACTCATTGTCTCTGTATCCTGTCTTCTCTTGCCTGAGTCCTCCGCGGGAAATTAAGTACAACTGCTCCATGAGGGTTTGAAAGAAAATGGTGGGGGCAGTTAGGAGGTGCAGTGGATAAAGCACCAGTCCTGGAGTCAGGAGGATCTGAGTTCAAATTTGGCCTCAGACACTTGACACATATTAGCCGTGTGACCCTGGGCAAGTCACTTAACCCCAATTGCCTTGCCAACAAAAAAAAAATGGTTTGGCCAGACCCAGCTGATGGATATGGTTAATGGAACACAAGCTGAGAAAGATTGTGTTCACATGTTAGAAAGCACTAACTGTCAGAGGGAATTTGCAGACATAAGGGGTTACTTTGCTGAACAAGGCCCTTCACAATCTGACACCATCCAACCTGTCCAGATTTCTGTCATGTTATTGCCTCCACGTACTCAAACCAAATTGCTCTCTGAGCCCCGAGTTCCTCTGTTTGGATTGTTTCCAGTTCCTGGAATGTCTTGCCTCCCCTTCTTTGACCACTGAATTTCCTCCCTTTTTTTTAAACTCAACCAATTCATCTCAATTCAAATGTTATCCCTTCCATGAAGCCTTCCCTAGACCTCACAGTTAGTAATGACCTTCCCTCTTAGATCTCACATAACACTTTGTTTTGTACCTCTCTTATATCCTTCTAAGGATCTTTGACTTGATGGTGGAAAGGACCTTAGAGGACATTAAGTCCAACCTTTACATTTTACAGATGAGCAAACTGAGGCCCAGAGAGGTTAAGTGACATTTATATTGGGTCATACTATATACCATACTATATACACATCCCATCCCATACTGTGGTGAGATTCAAATCCAGGTCTTTGTGACTACAAGTCCTGTCTATACCACTACACATGCTGCAATCTGGGTATTAAAGCAATCTTCCATCAACTCTGCATGTATCCAGTATATCCCCACTTATGTACATGTTGACTCCTCCATAAGAATGTAAGCTTCTTGAGGGCAGGGATTGTATTTTTCCCCATTTTTTCTTTATATCACAAACACTTAGCACAGTGCCTGCCTAACACCTAATAAATGTAGTTATTCCTTCCATATCTTGACTTTCCCCATCACAGTTTCAATATATTATAGGTAGGCATAAGAAATTAAATGGGAATTTTGGGGGAGTTTTGTGGAAGCTGCAGACAAAGGTCAGCAGATGACACAGAGCCTATGACCAAATACTTAACTGAAATTTTGCAACAAGGTACTATAATCACTCCATGAAAGAAAAAGAAAAAAATTCAGATTTCTCTGGTATGAAGGGAGTGCCAAAATTTTTTACACAGATTTTCCAGATCATGGGGGGTATGTGGAAAGGATAACTGTATGTAATAAATATTTATTTATTGATTGAATGAATAAGTTTAGGTATCTGTGGTCATGCCATCCCTCTATGATACTATAAACTCCATGAGGGCAGAGATCATGCCATATCTAAACACACAGTAGGTGTGCTTAACAAATGTTTATTGAATGGATGAATAAATGGATAAATGAACAAATGAATAAATGAGTACAGTCTTAAAGCTGATGCATTTTATGATGAATGCTGGAGAGGATGTAGGAAAACTTGCACACTAATACATTGCTGGTGGAGCTGTGAACTAGTTTAAGCATTCTGGAAAGCAATTTGGAACCATGCCCTATTAAACTGTGTTTGTCCTTTGAACTAGCAATACTGTTAGCAGGGCTACACCTTAAGGAGATTAAAAAAAATGAAAAAGACTCATATGTACGAAAGTTTTATAGCAATTCTTTTTTGTGGTGGTAAAGAATTGAAAACTGAGGGGATGTCCATCAACTGAGGAATGAATGAACAAGTTACGATGTATGAATGCAATGAATACTATTATGCTCTAAAAAATGAGGAAGGGGATAGTTTCTGAAAAACCTGGGAAGACCCCATTGAACTAATGCAAAGTAAAACGAGAACTAGAAGAATAATCTACACAATAACAGCAATTGTCAAAATAGTAAACTGTGAAAGACTTAGTAACTGATCAATACAATGACCCACCACAATTCCAAAGGACTCATGATGAAAAATTCCACCCCTCCCCCAGAAAACTGATGAACTGAGAGTGGGGACTGAATATTTTTTTTCTTCCTTCCTTTTTATTCTTCCTCCCTTTCTTTTTTCCTTCCTTTCTTCCTTCTTTCCTTCTCTCTGTTTCTGTCTCTCAGTCTCTCCCTGTCTCTGTCTTTGTCTGTCTGTCTCTGTCTCTGTCTCTGTCTGTCTGTCTATCTCTCTCTCTCTCTCTGCCTTCCTCTCTTGAATGTGCATAATACAGAAATTTGTTGTGCAAGAGTATACACATTTGTGATAGGAGAAAAAAAAAGAAACAAAAGCAAATGAATTTTAATTCAATCTCCCAGACTCCTCGAGTCATTGTCACAGAACGTCCTGGTGCTCCTTCTTGCTGTTGGCATGCCCTTCTTTGGACCTATTTCTGCCATTTTAACAGAGGCAGGAATCTTTTCTTTTCTTTTTTTCAAAGAATGAGCCAATCAAATTCTCTCTGGACTTCTGCCCAGTGTTCTGGCTGGCTACTCTCCTGCATGGTGTGTATGTTTTCAGGGTGGAGTCACCAGGGTGATGACAAGTTAGAACTGACCCTGAACTACCCTCTTCCCCTGCACATTCTTTGAATATTCTCCCTCAACGCTGCAGGAGTCAAATGCAACAAATGTTTCCAGAAAATCATTAACTCTGCCAGTATCAGTGAAGGGGATCCATTAAGGTTTGGTGTGCACAGAAAATGCATTTTTTATTGAAAAATAAGTCTCTGGATTTTTCCAATCCAGATTGGAATAATTGGATTATTCCAATGTAGCTTTAAATTTTTTGTTTGTTTTTTTTTTTTTTGCCAGATATAACCTGACAGACTTGTCTTCGCCTAATAGAATGCAAGCTCTTTGAAGGCAGGGACTGTGCCTTTGTATTGTATTCTTGGCACTTAGCACAGCACCTGGCACACAGGGCTTGATAAACACTTTTTCATTCATAGCGAGCTGGATTTGGAGTCAGGTAGAGCTGGATTCACATCCCACTTTTGCTCTTACCAGCCGTGTGGTCCTGGGCAATTTTCTGAGTCTCAGTTTTTGTTCAGTTGTTCTACGTGTCTGACTCTTTGTGACCCCATATAGGGTTTTCTCAGCAAAGATATTGGAGTGTTTTGCCATTTCCTTCTGCAGCTCGTCTTACAGATGAGGAAACTGAGGCAAACAAGGTTAAGTGACTTGCCCAGGGTCACACAGCTAAGTGTCTGAGGCCAGATTTGAACTCAGAAAGATGAGTCTTCTTGATTCTACACCTGGGACTCTATCTCCTGTACCACCTAGCTGCCTGAGACTCAGCTTTCTCCTCTGAAAAGCAAAGACAATGGTCCCTGTAGTCCCTTCTTCACAGGATCATTGTGAGACTGTAAAGTGCTTTACAAACTGCAAAGTGCTGTGTGAATGTCTGCTGATATTTGTCATTGAAATAGCATGTTCAAGATCCAACTTTGTGGCTTTAGCCACTAGTCAATCTGCCCAAGTTTGGGCATTTTACAATGTTTGCTCAGCATATGAGACTGTCTAAGGTGCCATCTTGATCAAATATACACGCTTCTTTTGTTTTATATAATAAAATAACCAGTTTAACATAGAATACAATATAAAAATATAATAAAACAAGCAATCCATACAACAATTTAAGGTTTGAAAATGACTTCACAGCCATTATATCCTTTGCTGCTCACACAAAGGCCTCATGAAAACCCTATGAGGAAAGTACTGAAGGTAACATTATGCCCATTTTTCAGATGAGGAAACAGGTTCAGACTTGTCCGACTTATTACTTTACTGGTTACCCACTTCCTCTAGTAAGTGTAAAAGATTGGAGGCCAGGTCTTTTCTGCCTTTGGACCTCTACCTTAAGGTCCCAGTACATAGGGTTCAGTTCAATTCAACTCAACAAATATTTATTAAGAATCTACTGTGGACAGGGTAGGCAAGGGGAACCATGGATGGTCTCTTGGTGGTTTGCATTGTGCTACACTCTTTCTTGACACCTTCCTTTGGTCCTGTGCCATCCTATCTGTGTGAGCTCTTCCTATTAGAATGTAAGCTCCTTTAAGGCAAGGGCTAGCTGTGGTGTATTTGTAACTTACTATGTGTCTGGTATATAACATTTAAAAATGCTCATTGATTCCTGAGTTCAAATCTGGCCTCAGAAACTTGATACTTACTAGCTGTGTGACCTTGGGCAAGTCACTTAACCCCAACTGCCTCACCAAAATGCAAAAAAAAGAAAATGCTCATTCATTCATTCATTCATTCATTCATTCATTCATTTATTCATTCATACATCCTATTTCTCAAACATGTCCTATCCAAAATGGAAGTAGTTGTAGATGGGGCATGGCCAGGTCTGGGGAGAGGTTAGCACTGTGCAGCTGCTCTTTCTCCTTACTTCAAGCCCAGGTGGAACCCAGCTCCTTGTGCTTCAGATCAGGATAAAATGAGATGTGAAGGGTAAGGCTGACAGTGAAATCCATCAGTGTTCCTTCTCTTCATATGAATGTCTCCAAATAGTCCCCAGTGGGGCCTCTGAAGAGACATTTCAAGGGGATGGCAATAGGGGTAATCATAACAGTGAAATGTGGGGTGATATTTGTGCTCTCCTATGGGCATATGTACTATTGTGTGCTTGAGGAAAGAAACAGGAAACTGTCCAATATTTTGTATTATTTCAATTATTGCTCACCTTCCGGGTAGCAGGGGTTCAAAAGTATATATTAAATGAAGGATTGATTTAAAATGGACCATACTTAAAGGAAAAAATGAACAAACAAGAAAACCAGTCAATTTGAATCTTCAACTAGAGCAGAAAGGTAATGCGCCAGAGTGGATGGTGGGCTAGCCTTGGAATCAGAAGACCTGGGTTCAGGTTTTGCATCTGATACATACTGTATAAATATACATAGTTTCCTCATAGCTGTGTGAACTTGGGCAAATCACTTAGCCTCTCGGTTTGCCTAAGCAACTCCCTAAAACTATAAATTAATGAGGAATTGCTGATACAAATCAATGAAGGGAAGTCCCATACTAAAGAATTCCACCCATTGATGAAATCACAGGCACAGATCAAGTAGCAATCCCTGCCCCTCTCCAAGAGAGCAAACTGGCAACAAACAAGTTTTTCAAAATAATGATAGTGATACCTTACTATAAAATGCCTAATATGTGCAATGTGACATGATAGGCACTTGGTTGGATAAACAAGGATAAATGAGGCATGGTTCCCACCCACAAGGAGTTTCCAATCTAGTAGGGGTGATAAACCTCCATAAGAATGGAATTCGGTATAAAGTAGGAACATCAAGGGTACCATCCAAGGGACTTAATTACTGAGTGGATTATAATGTCCTCTTCCCAGCAATGTTTCACCTAAAGTACCATCCTATGGCACAGACTTCTAGGACCTATACAACAATATTATAGCAAAGTTCCAGACAATTCCAGCCACATTAACTTGATGCAAGCACAGAACACACCAGAAACTTTGGAAAATAGATAAAGAGATGGAACTATTTTGTGAAACCTAATGAGTCCAACCACCTTAAGTTAGTTATTCAGTCATTTTGCCAGTCATGTCTGACTCTTCGTGACCCCACTTGGTATTTTCTTGGCAAAGATGCTGGAGCGCTTTTGCCATTTCCAAGCTTATTTTACAGATGAGGAATTGGGGCAAATAGAGGTAAATGACTTGTCTAGGGTCACACAGCTATTAAGTATCTGAGGCTAGATTTGAACTCAGGTCTTCCTGACTCCAGGCCCAGTGCTCTATCCGCTGCACCACCTAGCTGCCCTTACCTTAAGTTAGCTGAGTGCCAAATGCCATTTAGCTTGGATCCTGAAAGTTATTGAGTCCTCCAAACAGAGATATTGCCTAGCTGTACATAGGATCATGCAGTTCATGAAACCCATGAGATCACCCCGTCCAATCATCTCATCTTACAGTTTCTGAATGCCTGGAGAGGTTTACAGCATGGACTTTGACAAGGAACATTAACCTCCCTGGGCCTTAGTTCTCTTATTTGTGCAATGGGGATTGGGCTATAATTTCTAAGGCTTCTTTTGGCTTATGCAGTAAGTAGCAGAACAGAATTAGAAGCCAGGTCCTCTGAATCCACATTCAGTACTCTTGCTACGGTATGGGTAGCAAGATGTGAGTGATTGGAATCTGAGGTTAAATGGCTCTTCTCTTTCGTGGGCATGCCCATTTCTAACAAGTATGAGGGGTTTCCCATTTCCTTACCCAGGTTTCAAACATATCTTCTGGACGCAGCCTGCGTAGCGTGGGTCTGCAGGGAAAGAAAAATATTTTACTCAGAGCTCTTATTTGCAACATGGCAGTCTCATCCCATTGACAAGCTTGGGAACAGTATATGGCAACAAGAGGTTTCAACTCAGATTCAGCTCCAAGGACCAAAAAGGTAAGGGAAGCCCCCCTCCCATCTGCTCCTTCCAACATGCTGCAAAGGAGATGAGCTGAGGTACATCGTGCAAAGAACCCCACCTGTATACACTCAGGCCCTCCAGCTTTAACTTAAGACTTCTCCCCACTCCCACCTCCTTCCAGAGGGTGTTTTCACCCAAAGATCATAAAGAATTTTACACATATTGGAAGAGATCAAGATGCTTGCCCATACCTCCATAACTCAACAACGTCTTCTTCTTTAAAGTTTACATTGATTATATTACCGTTAACAGATCCTTGCTGCTGGCATTTGTAGCAGCAGCAATAAACATATTTGATCAGGTTTTAAAGTTAGCAAAGCGTTTTCCAAACATTATTTCATTTGGTTTCAAAATCATCCTTTTATTTAGTCACTCTAGGTATTATTACCCACATTTTATAAATGAGGAAACTGAGGGCCAGACTTATTAAGAGACTTGCCCATGGCTACACAGCTAATAAGTGGGAGGGATGGGATTAAAACTCAGCTCTTTCTGACCTCAATCCAACACTTTATCTTTTACATCATTCTGACTTTCTATTCTGCCAAAGGTGCTGAAGACCTAAATCAATGAAGGGAAGTCCCTTACTAAGAATTCCACCCATTGATGGAATCACAGGCACAGATCAAGGAGCAATCCCTGCCCCCCTCTCCAAGAGAGCAAAAAGGCAGAGCCTTTGTACTGTCAAATGGTTAAACATTAGAAACTAATATTTTAATGGTAATGTCATTAAAGAAGATTCATTATCATCTGCTTTATTGCAGCAACCTAAGAATGATGGAGTCTTCCCATCGACTTGCAACCGAAATCCGCTACGTATGTTGTTGTCCCTATTAGAATGTGAACTTCTTGAAAGTGGGGATTATTTTGCTTTTTTTAATTTGTATTATTTTTAATTTGTATTTTTATTTGTATTATATGTGTGTTTGTAGTGGTTGGTACAGTGCTTTGCAAGTAAATACTTCATCAATGCTTTTTCATTCATTCATCTAGTCATCATTCAGCCATCTATTCATTCATAGCAACCTCTAGGCAGGTGAGCTGCTAAATGTTTAACAACTAGCTCTCTTAAATTACACATAAGCTACATCTATTAACATTTTCTCCATCATTTTCTTAAGTGTAGACAATTTAAAAAAATAAATCAAGCTCTGGTTTGTAGTTAGTTGTTTTCTGAGATATAAATCCATACACTGAAAATTTAACCATTGACCCTGGCAAGCTAGTTCAAGCCGTCTCTGGCACCCACCTGCCTCTAGGTCATGCCCCTATTTCTTCAATCACTTTGATTTTCCTCTCCCTCTCTCCCCAGCTCTGGCTTTTCATTATCCTCGATGACTTCCATATTCTCATAAATGACCCTTCAAACATCATGGCAGCCCCAAATCACACAGCTCTTCAACTTCCATCTGTACTTTACCTCAACCCCCCACAGGTGTTGTCTCATTTTAGGGCTTACCATCATCTCAAAATATTCCCACTGCAAGACTTGAATGCCCCATAGGCATCTCAAACTCAACATATCCAAAATGGAACTCATCATTTTCTTCTTCCTCTCAACCCCACTCCCATCCCTGACCACAACCAACCACTCTTCTTAACTTCCCTAATCCTTTGGGGCCTCTGTAAGTTTTTCAGTCTTCCAGGTTCACAATCTTAGAGTCACCATTTCATTCTCCTTGCCCCTCCCTACCCAGTTCTCTCACTCTATATCCAATCAGCTGTTATCTTGAACTGCTCTCACTTTGTAATTGCTTAATGAACTGAATTTGGGTGAATATAGAATTATTAAATTCCCCTATCTGATGACAATGATGTATCCTTCCACATTCCCCAACTTCTACTCTCCTGCCTCCCTCCTGAATATTCTCTTTACCTTCATCATGACCCCTGGTCCTTTGTGGATAGAGCTTTGGACCTGGAGTCCTAAATATTATCCCCTGAGCCAACTGATCTTTTTTTGGGACTCACACCTTCACAGTCCCACTAGAAAATTACCTTACCAGTTCACTGGCTCCCACTTGAGAATTCTCTTTTTTTGTACTTAGACTCTTAGAATCTTAGAATTTGATAGGTGGAACGGACTTCAGAGGCCATCTAGTTCACCACACAAATGAAACAGATTCTGACTACAACACACCTGAGAAGTACTCATCCAATGTCTACTTGGAGTTATCCAATGAGGAGGTACCCAGCTTGAGGCACCTTGGGACACACTTGAGGCACCCCATCTCTTGTTCCTGCTCTTTTAATCTCCAACCCTGGTATATCCACACCATTCTCTACCATCCCCCTTCTCTGCACATATGCTTGAACTCCTAATACTTTAGAGGAAGTCATTAAACTGTAGAATTCACGCTATGCTTCAACTGGGTCCTTACTGCTGCTGGCAATAGTTATATTTATCTCTGATTGGTTCCCTGTACTACTAATAATAGCTTGCCTTTATATGACACATTAAGGTTTGCAAATTACTTTATAAATATTATCTCATGTTATCCTTGGAATAATCCTAAGGGGTAAGTGCTATAATTATTCTTATTTTTACAGAAGAGGAAACTGAGGCAGACAGAGGTTTAAGTAGCATGCCCAGGATCACACAGTGAGTATCTGAGAAAGGATTCTCCAAGGCAACTGTTCCAAAACTTCTCTTATTTCTTGGTTCCCCCCGCTGCATGCACCTTTACTCCCTCACTGGAGGACTTTGTTTTACTGAGATGACTGAAGGCCTCCGTCACCATCTTCTGCATCTCCCCCTATGCCTCAAAATTTCTCCATTTCTTCCCTTCTATTATTGTCCTCTTTCAGTCCCAGCAAGTGAGGTAGTCCTCCTTGCCAATGCTATCTTCTCCAATAGGGCCTTCCATGGCGTCCTCTCTAGGCTATTGTGGGAGTCTGCTGCATTGATTGTTTCCTCTATCATTTCTTTAGTCTTCCCCTGTCTGTTTCTTCCTTCCCTGATGCTGACAGAAGGATAAAATCTCAACCATCCAGAGAAACGGTTTCCTTGTCCCTATTTTCCCCTTAAGGTATCATCTTATCTCTCCTCTCTTCTTTATTGCTAGACTTCTAAACTTCTAACTACAGTGGTTTAGATTCTGTCTCCACTTTAGCACCCACTCTCTCCTCAGCTCCCTAGTATCTGGCTTCCATATTCCGCCCCCGCCCCCTCTTGAAAACATTCTGTTTAAGGTCGGCAGTGAATGATCTCCTAAATGCCAAATCCAGTGTTCATTTCTTAATTCTTCTTCCCTCCCTGACTTGAACTTAATGCTGTTGATCTCCCTCTCCTTGACACTCCTGCCTTCATTGGCTTCTGGGACACAGCTCTCTTCTGTCCCCTCCCCTCCCCTCCCGCCTCTCTGACTGTTGTCCTTCAGTCATTTTTTTTTTTCCTCCTGATTCACTGCCTTATTCCCATTCACCAAGTGTAGATGACCCCAAGGATCCATCCTCAGCTCTCTTCTCTCTCTGTACTCTTTTTTTTTTTTTTGGTGATTTCATCCACTCTTGTGACTTAATTTATCATGTTTAAGCAAATAACTCCAAATCCAAATTTATATCTTCAGCTTCATTCTCTCCCCTAAACATCAATGCTACGTTTTCAACTGCCTACTGAACACTTTCTCTGCTATTTCCTAATGACTCTTCAAATCTAACATATCCAAAAGTTGAGACGTTCCCTTTCCCATGAAACCCATGGTCCTTCCAAATTCTCTCTGTCAGACTACCATTATCTCAGTCACCCAGGTTCTAATCCTGAGTCATCTTTGAGCTTTCACTTTCTTTCATTCCCCCATACCCAGCCAATAAATCAGTTGTTAAGCCCTATCAATTCTGGTTTTTCTTGTTTCTATCCATCTTTCTCCACACTCATGATACCACCCCTCCAATCCCCTCCCTCCCACTCATTTCTGGGCCTCATTGACTCTCATATGGATTGATGTAACAGCCTCCAGTCTCTCTTCCTCTCTAATCCATCTTTCTTAATGTTGCCAAAATATTCTTCCTAATTCACAGGTCATGCCCTCCCTCCAAATATCTTCAGTAGCTTTCCACCATCTATAGGATCTGATATGGAATTGTTAGCCTGCCAGCTAAGGCCCTCCACAATCTTACATTGACTTACCTTTCCAGTCTTATTTCATTCAACACCTCTGCCTGTGTTTCAGTCAGAGTGAACTACAGGCTATTTCCTGATCTTGTCCTGGCTTCTCCTGCCTCCATTCATTTGAACACCTTGTCTGCACCACAATCTTTCCATCTCAGACTGTTGAGGGAATCTCCCTCAGCCTCCATCTTCTTCTGATTCCTCCACCTTCCCTAGATTCTTCATAGTTTCTGAGGAAACTTTCTTATGGGTCTCATCTCTATCACAATCTACCTTTTAAAATATATTCTAACATCAGTAGAAAATTGATATCCTTTGTTGTTATATTGCTTTTATTTTTTAATATAACCTTCCTCTGCTTCCCTGCCTAGAGAAACTTGTAATATAACAAAGAATACAAAAGAAAGAGAAAAGACAAAAACCATTCAATCAAACTAGTTAGCATATCAATGGAGTCTGCTGGTGTGTGTGATGTTCCACATCCATAGTCCCCCACCTCTCTCACTGCCTACCTTATATATCTCCTATCCTTTCAGGGACAATAGGCTTCTTGTGTTATGGGGATCACACACTTAAAACTGGAAGAAAACTTAGAGATTATCTATAACTCCCTAGTTATACAGATAAAGAAAATAAGTCCCTCAAAGGCTGACGATTTTTTCCTAAGGTCACACAGGTAGTAGCAGAGTTGGGAATGACTCTAAGTGAACTCCATTTTTATTTTTATCTTTTCATCCCCAGCACCCAGCATAGTGTCTTGCACATAATAGGCATTTAAATGTTTGCTGAATCCAACGGAATTGAACTGAGTCTCTGACTCAAGAAAGCCTTCTTCTTATACCAAGTAGGCACAGCTTCCACACAGGTTTAGGAACAAGATGAGAGGAACAGGAAAGGAGAGATCAATCTATCTGAATGTCTTGTTCCAGGGATGCTCTAAGTTGGAGACAGCTAGATGGCATAGTGGATAGAGTGTGCTAGACCCGGAGTCAGGAAGACCTGAGTTCAAATCCAGCCTCAGATACTTACTAGCTGTGTGACCCTGGGCAAATCACTTAACCTCTACTTGCTTCAGTTTCCTCAACTGTAAAATGGGAAATGATAACAACACCTACCTACCAGGGTTGTCGTTGTGAGGATCAAATAAGGTAATATTTGTAAAGCACTTAGCACAGTGCCTGGCACATAGTAAGTGCTATATAAATGTTTGTTCCTTTCCCCTGCCCTTATTACATGACTGACCCTCTTCTTTTGCTGATCATACTATTCCTGGATAATGTCTTTGACTTCCCCTATAGACTTTTAGTCCACAGAAATCTACTTATCATTACTCTGAATCCTTTGAAAACAGCTTTTCCAACACCTAGGGTATGTGTTTGATTATACCCAAATTTCTCTCCTTTTCTGTCACAAACTCTGGAGGGGAATCATCCTTTCCTCCCAGTATTCTCATCATTTCCACTTCAACAAGTTCCTCCCTATTAGTGAAAATCAGACACAGGGCAGAATTTCCCATTGCTAGTCCCGTCACCTTTTGAAGGATGAATTTAACACCAAGGCAAGGCAAGAAGTTATTAGTTGCTCTGCTTTTGGTAGAGACCTCCAGCAGATGTCCAGATAACTGAAGTCCCCAAACACTACTATATCATGTCTGTGTCTGGCTTGTGATCTGTTTCCCCAACTCCTCACCTATTTTCTCTTTCTGTCCAAATGGTCCTTATGGAATATCCCAATGACACAATATTTTTTTGTTTCTCCCTCCATTGACCTTCTCCAGGATGCTCCCACCATGCTTTCCTCCCATTCCCACCGCCATGTTCCTGGATTTCCTCATATGACAGATTTTCATAGCTGAGGAAAGAGAAGCTCAAAGGGGTTGAGTGATTTGCCCAAGATCAAATAGATAATGGCAAAGCCAGTATTTGAATCTAGGTTTTCCGATTTCAAATCCAGTTCTTTTTCCACTGTATCATTGTGCTCGATTTATAGTCTAGAAACATGGTAATATTCCTCTTGACTGCATTCGGGTATTTGCCTGGTGGTCTATATTTGTATAGCTGGAAGAACAATGATCCACTTCTGTCCCTTCTCCCAAAGGTATTCTAAATGGTAACACACAGGACTCTGCACCCTGTGAAATTCATTTCTGAAAAGGCCACACTCCCCACCCCCAGCCCAAGAGCTCAGTAATAAGGACTATTTCTTAGAGGCCCTGAAATTGTTGATTCATCATGGGACTTTCCTAACCAAGTTTTCCCCTGCAGTTCTGCCAGAATGTGGATGGCCCCTCCCTCCCTCTTCGCAGAGGTGGGGGATTATGGGTTTGGAAGACTGCATATGATGTCAGGTTTGATTTTTTTTTGGTTTTTGTTTTTGATATGCTGTTTAGTTTTGCCCAACTTTCCCCTACACTCTCTCCACCCCAATGCACTTTTTAATCGTTTATTAAAAAATGTTCACTGGGAGGGAGGAGGAGAGGAATACATTGGGATATATAGATGTAAAAAACAAAAGATTCTAATAAAAATACAAAAAAGGAATTTCCACCATTAGAGAGTTATTATTTAGGGATAAGGCATTCTTTCTCCAGGGGGTCCCTGTTAAAATGAAAGTATGTGTTTTAGAGTAGTAACATATTAACCCATGAACAATCACTGACATATTTGTTTATCAGGTTAGTTGTCCCCTAGCAGAATGTGAGAAGACTTCACTGTCACGGCTCTTTCAAATTGTTCTCTTAGGATCAGTTGTACTTTGGGACATTGAGAACTTTTCTTGGTCTCTGATGGCAAAGGCACAGTCTTATTAGGGCCCAGGGGGATTGGCTGATTGCACAAGTTTTCAAGAAGAGGAGGGCTTTAGGAATTGCTCACGGCATGGGGTGTTATCTAAGTGGTAGGTAGTAGAAGGGTACTGTGGGGGAAAACCCCCAAAAAAGGAGAGAAGGTGAACAAAAAGAGTGGAGAAGGACCATAATGTATAATTTTTTTCAACTAGGGAAAGGAATTTGAAGCATGTCTGGGGCAGACATAGTGCCTTTGTATCAACCCCCCCCCTTTTTTTTTTAAGCAATTGGGGTTAAGTTGCTTGCCCAGGGTCACACAGGTAGTAAGTGTCTGAGGCTGGGTTATGAAGTCAGCTCTTCCCTGACTCTGTAAGTTCAATGCTCTATACATTGTACCACCTAGGTGCAAACTTCAACACAGACACAAATGTGCCCAGGGTTGACTCTGCCTGCAGCAGCCTGGCATTATGGGACTTTCTCTTCTGGGTGGAATAATCTGACTTTATCTGTAAGGGGTTACCACATCGGATGTCATAGTATACCTAGGGCACTCGGTGACCTGGAAATATGCACCTACCAAACCCGGAAAGATAATTTCCAAACTTTTGGCCACTTGTGGTATAGGCCCAATAGGCATTGACACCAGAAAAGCCCTACCCCATTCCCAAGGCTTTGGGATCCCCTGGGCTCCGAAGAATGACCTGTAGTGAGATACCTTTGGTGTTCCTTCACAAACTCCACAAGCTCTTCCTCCGTGTAAGGTTTATCTGGGATTGCAGTGGGCTCTTCCATAAACGGTTCATAGAAGTCAACCTCATTCATCTTCAGGGTTAACTTCTTTGCAACCTGTGGAAATGGAATAAAATAACAGCTAGGGTCAGAAGAGTTTCCCTGAACACCGGTGCACAGCAGTGACTGAGCTGTCTCTTTGAGGGAAGGGTCTGTGTTCTCAAAAGTTACCTCAGCAGGGAGGGGGAGGGGAAGGGAGGAAGGGGAGTATAAAAAGGCAAAGCTGACAGACTGGTGCAGCCTTTCTGTTTCTTTATGGCTTCTCAAACCTAGCTTTGTGACTGTAGGCAAGTGGGCAAGCCTCTCTATGTCTCAGTTTCCTCATTTACAAAATGAGGATAATAATAGCTCCTATTGTCATAGATAGCTAGAAGGAACTTGAGAAACCATCTAGTCAAGCCCTCTAATTATTTAAAAGAGGAAACTGAGGCCTCAGCAAATTATCCAGGGTCATACAGGCGGTAAATGTCAGAGGTGGGATTTCAATCCACTCTATTTCTGAGTCAGGAGGATCAAATGGTATCAGAAATGCAAAATGCTTGTAAAATTGATATCAACAACCATTATATGGAATCAAGGAGCAATTGGAATTAAAATTTGAAGAACTTAATCACATTTTCAGCAGAGGTAGAATAGTGTGGAGATAAGATGCTGGTGGTGGAGGCAGGAAAACCTAGGTCCAAATCCTGCCTCAGACCAGTCCTAGCTAGGTAGTTACAGTCAAGTCATTTTAGTGCTCTGTGCCTCAGTTTCCTTATATGTAAAATAGGGATAATAATTCTTGTAATACTTACATTGGAAGGTTGTCATGAGAATCAAATAAGTCAAGAAGACCTAGGTTCAAGTACTACCTTTGACATGTACTGGCTACATGACCTGCTCAGCCCCACCTCTCCCTAATTTTCTAAGTCTTTAAGTTATGTAACAGTAACTGATCTGACTTCAGTATAGTTTCCTTACCCAGAGTTCCTAAGTCAGTGAAATCACAGGCTTAGACTTCTTCCCTTTTCCACAAAAAAAAAAAAACACTTTGAAAATTTTCAAGTGTTAAATCAATGTAATTTATCATTTTTCTTACTACCATAATTTTATTTTTCGCTATTACTACCATTTTATTTGGAAGGCGTTGGAGAAGGATGGAGTAAAGAAAAAAAAATAAAGAAAAATAGAAAGCTGAAAACAATGTTCTGGAATGTGAGGGTGTGTGATTGACCGAGCTTCTGGAGGCTCCCTGGGACTCAAAACAAAAGCCTTTGTTAACAATGATCGGCCAAGAATCCTTCCCCTGATCTAACCCTTTAGCCTCCTAGCTATTTGAGTGGGAGGGCCAGCCTGGAGAATTATGTCTCTTGGTGCCAAGTTCCACTCTCTTCTGGCCATCTCTCCTGATGACCCATATCATTAGCTGAATTTCTCCTGGCACCAGATGAAAAGCATGGGGGACCAGCCAATGGCCTGGGTGACATTTCATCTCTCCCAAACCCCCACTGGCATGTTTGCCTCAGGAGTCCCTGCCCTCGGGACACCTGATGCCTCCTTTGTGAAGGGACTGGAGAGGCTGAGAGTGTGAAAGCTCTAAAGAAAAACCCAAGTGGTTCCTTCCCTTTCGTCCAGTGCTGGTGTGGGAAAGAAGATACCTGAGCCATGAGTGACAGTGGGGAGATGCCCAGATCAGCTGGCTGCCCCCTCGTGGTGGTCACTATTCACTATACCAATTGGATTTGGTAACATGAGTGGTGGGGAGTGTTGTAGGGAGTTCAAATCAAAAGACCTTGGGAAACCCCAGCATTTTGTCATCAGTTTTGATGGACTCCTGGCCTTCCAACTCCCAGTAGAATCAATTGTTTCTGTTTGGTTTTGTTTGTTTTGTTTTTAATAAGCACTTTGCCAGCCTCCACCCAGTACCTTTTGTTAAAAGCAACTCATTTGGCTCAAAAGCAAAAAGTGGGGAGAACTGGGAAAAGAAGTGGAGGAAGGAAATTGAATTGTCATGTCTGTTTGGAGGGGCAGGAGGCTGAGGCGGGCTTCCTTCTCCATATACCTCTTCATAGGTTCAGAGATTTAGAGCTGGAAGAAGCCTCAGAGGTCGTCTGGTCAAACCCCCTCACTTTCTAGATGAGAAACCAAGGCTTAGGGTGCTGAAGTAACCAGGGAGGTAGCACAGGTAATAAACAGTCGAGCCAGAATTGCAACCCACATCTTCTGAGTTTAAATCCAGCACTTGGCTAACTATACTACATTGTCTCCTGTCTTCTCTCTGTCTCTGTCTCTGTCTCTCTCTGTCTCTCCTCTTCTCTGTCTCTTTCTCTGTCTGTCTGTCTCTTTCCCTCTCTCTCTCTGTGTCTTTCTCTCTTCTCTGTCTCTCCCTGTCTCTATTTCTCTCTGTCTCTGACTGTCTCTAGTACCCTCCAGCCTCAGGTTGGATATTGACACTGGACCCTGACTTTCTGAATTCAGTTACATCGTGGCCTAGATGGTAGAAAAAGTAACCACTCGTGGAGGGGAAAAGGAGGGAAAAATGCAGCAGAGGGAAGTACTTAACTACTATTTTCTTGGATTCTTTCCATATGTGTTTTCTTTGGAATTTGGATCTGCCTCCTCTCAGAGACAATATTCTCATTGACGCTCCCAAAGAAATTAATACTGTGTCTTCCTTTAAGCTATTCCTGTATTCATGAAGAAGCAGAACTTCTCCTGGGGGGTGGGAGTGGGGTAGGCTAGTGGGTAGGTAGTGATGATGGGTACACTCAAAAAAAGATTTTTAATAAAACATTTTATTAAATAATGGAAGAAGAAACATGCAGAGGGGCATATAAAAAGAACAGTTTTGTCACTACCTTGTTAAATTAAATATATATGTATATGAGTGTGTGTTTATGTGTGTGTATTCACAGACACCACAGAGATAGACCTCAGAGACTATCAAACCCAACCCTTTCATTTTAAGGATGAGGGAACTGAGGCCTAGGAGGTTAGGTGACTTTGTATAAAATGACCCAGATTGGGTCAGAGCCAGATTTTTAACCTGGGTCCTATAATGAGAGGCAGTGGATAGATTTAGATTCAGGAAGACTTGGTTTGAAGCCTACTTCAGACCCTTATTAACTGTATGACACTGGACAAGCCTCTTAACTTTACTGGGCCTCAGTCTCCTCATCTGTAAAATGAGGGGGTTGCAATTGACAACATCTATGGTACCTGCCAGCTCTATGATCTATCCTGCCTGTGTGTGTATATACATATATATTTCTTTAAGAATATATATATAATATACATTATACGTAATGTATATATAACATACACATAGCACATTAAAGTACATACATAGAAGTTTATAGTTTCTTATACAAGCCTATTTTTGTTCAACTTTGTATAGCAAAATGTTTGTATCTGTTAGTTCACAATAAAAAAAGAAAATTTAATTTGAGAAAAAAAGAAATAGAGCATCGTCCTTGTTATCATAGGGCTTGGGTCCCCACCTCAAGACCCACAATTTGGACAGGCCTCTCTTTTTGTTTCCAAGAAGGCCTAGTCATAGACTGTCATTGAGTGGTCAGTGAATGAGGCATCAATTATTCAAGGAAAGTCTGCAAGCAGGGCTTCTTGGAAGCAAGAGGAAGCCTGTCCAAATGGTGGGTCTCAAACATAATCGGAAGTGTTGATGCATGTGTGTGCACGGCATGTGTGTGCTCTGCACTTATGCCTGGGCCAGCAGGATTTTAAGTTTAGATAGAAAGTCCAGATGATGTATAAAGTCTAGGTTCCCCAAGGAAAGTTTTTCCAAGGCTTCCCTTGCCTCCACTAGCCCTGGAAATGCCCTCCTGGTATCCCTTGGGAAGTTCCTGCTTTCATGCTTCTTACTGTCTGTGGATGCAAAGAGATTGAATTCACTCTTTACCTAAAGTGGAGCTCATTCATTCTTTTGACAAATATTTATTGAGAGTCTACTGTGAGCCGGGCTCTGTGCAAGGCTCTGATCTGACTCCTTAGTGTTATTACACTATTTGAGAATGCTATATTAAGAGCTGAATAGGCCCTCTGGTGACCATATAACTAAGTAGTTGAGCCTCTTATTTATTTTAATGGTAGCAATGGATTTTGCCAGAGGAGAGGAAAGCACTAAGACGTTTATATGGTGATCACACAAGGGCAGACAGTAGTGCCAATGCTTATTCTAAAAACGGTCAGCCTATATACCCTGTGAGTCTGTTTAGGTGCCATTTCAATTGATGAGAAATGAAACCAGCTTAGGACAATTTGTAACATCCCTCAGAGCTCAGAAGTAAAGATTTCTCAACATCGGCCTTCTTGATCAACTTTGCTTTGTTAGCTGGGAGCTTTCTTCTCTCCAACATTCTCCTGTATTCAGTGGGTCACAAAGTCCTCCAGCTAAGTCATCCTCTACAATATCTTTGTCCTTTCCTTTCTTTCATCACTACAACAGCTTTCTAATGGGTCATCTTGTTTTTAATATTTCCCTGTTCTAATTCACACTGTTGGCATTCACTTTCTCAAAAAACATTTTCATCGTCGCTATTTGGGGCTCTTGTAAAACCATCCTAACTTGTCTTCTTGCTTCCACTACCTTTCCCCGCCAATCCATCCAGAACTAAGTCATTTTCCTCAAATATGATCTTATTGTTTCTCTGATCAAAAACCTTTTGATCAGAGCTCTCTAGTGCCCATAGGATAACATTCAAACTCTGCATCATTGAGCACTTGCCTGGCTTTCCAGGCTTATTTCATTCTACTCCCAGTACGTATTCTGCACCCAGCCAAAATAGCTTGTTAGCTATTGCCAGAATTTATCCTTCATGCCGATTTTCAGAACTTATCCTGTCCTCTCCTGCCTTCATGAGTTCATGCAGGCTATTCCCTATGTCCAGAATAGACTTCCTACTCCGCTCAACCTACTCTTCCTTCCTGGCTCAGTTCAGGTGCCAAACCTTCTAAGAAGGTTCCCCAACCATAATCTGCCTCCAACTGCCACCACCAGGTGAAAGTTGTCTCTCCCTTTAAGTATTTTCTTAAAACTCTCTTCTCGGGGCGGCGAGGTGGTGCAGAGGATAGAGCTCCAGCCCTGGAGTCAGGAGGACCTGAGTTCAAATGTGACCTTTACTAGTTGTATAACCCTGGGCAAGTCACTTAACCCCATTGCCTAGCCAAAAAAAAAAAAAAACCAACCTCTCTTTTTTGCCCCTCAATATTCTCTTTCATACATCCTTGGATATGTACGTGCTGTATCCTTTCTCAAAGATGATAAGTCCTTAAAGGGTTGCTGCCATGTTGCTTTCCATCTTTACATCCTCCACACCCATCACCACACTAGTCACAGATGATGAAGAATTAAATTAAATCATATAAAATCTAAACTCTTTCTTATATTCAAGGTTCAAAATCAACTCTTAGCTTTCCATCTCATTACCTATTTCACACTCACACACACACACACACACACACACACACACACAATGTAGAGACACCAGATGGGACACCATTTACTTCCTATCCATAATTTTCCATCTTCATCATTTGTCATTCCTTAACATTGTCCTTCAGCTGTAGCCAAATTAGTCTATTTGCTTTCCTTTATTCCTAAACACATATATACTGTTTGCTGTTTCCTGCCTCCATGCATGTGCATACCATTCACCTCTCCAGTCTCTTTCATCCTTTCTACAAGTGTATATCCATTACCTCCTTCAAAAACTACCTAAAGACCTACCTCCTACTGAAGGCTTCTGAGATTAACCCCATAGTATTTTGGCCTTTCCTATCGATTGTCCTCAGGTATTGTTTGTGTCCTGCCTCCTCCACCAAATTGAGAACAACCTCCTAGGACAGTATTTTAATCCTTTAGGATATGCTAAAAGCACATAGAGAGTCATCAAAAATGCCTTCTGGCTGCCAACTACTTCTAATTATGCTGAGTACAAAGTTTCCACGGGCAGTATTCCTTTCCCTTTGCCTGCTACACCTGCCATGTTTGTGGGGATTGGGAAGAGGCCCAGTTCTTATAGAATCCAGAAAATTTCTTGGGCTTATAATAAATTCTAGGAAAATTCTGGAGAATAGGACAACTCCCTCTCTGACCAGAAATCTAATATAGAATACTCAGAACCATCTTGCCTACTTTGGAGGCTCTCCTAACTTAGAAATTCACCCCAGCCACTTCTGGAAGGCTCAGAGCAGGTACCATTTGGGATGATCTTATGGAATCTTAGGACTCCCTAGGATTTAGAGTTCCTCTAGGCCAAAGGCACTTTGCACTTTAAAGGGACCCTTTTATCCTTTCTGTGTTTTACTTCTTAAAAGTGTGATGGCAGCAGATGGTTAGACATTCCTTGAGGTAAGTCATTTTAATAGCCCTCTTTAATTCAATTGTCCCTTATTTCCCATGACTGGTTTCTTGGGAAATAGATAATAAGATTGAAAGCTAATAGGAAAGGAAAGGAAAGGAAAGGAAAGGAAAGGAAAGGAAAGGAAAG